>NC_140592.1:309054644-309224644 GCF_964204655.1 Triturus cristatus
TATTTTGCCCATGCATTTAGAGAATCGCAATTTGCGATTCCCTAAATGCTATACTAGTAGGCATGGCAAATTGTGATATTGCCTTAAGGAATCGCAAAATACCACCAACTTCAAGTTGGTGGTAATTTGCGATATCGTAGAAAAAACACTTTTTTGCTTTTTTCCAAGTGCCACGTGGCACACATACTTGCCCTTAGGGCATGCATGTGCACCACATGTGCACACATGCACATTTCAGGGGTGCAACAGGGTGTCCTTTTGGAACCCTTGCACCCTTGAAATTGTGTGCGCAATTAGCGAGTACCTATTGGGTACTCACTAATTGCGCACGCAATTCCTATTCATGCCCATGGGCCTATTGGCCCATAGAAATGAATGGGAAGCCATTCCTTATTTGCGACTTGCAATTTGCGAGTCGCAAATAAGGAATGTGTAGGAATCGCTATTTTAAATGCGAATCCTACCTACATAGCAATTTGCAAGTCCTTAATAGCGATTCGCAAAAAATTGCTTTTAAGGACTTGCAAAACTGTACCTTGATACAGGTGCCCCTGAATCTCATAGGCTACAGCAGGGAAATCCAGCACAAGTCCTTTATGAACCAGTCAGCTGGGCACTGTGCAGGCTTCATTAGCCTTTGTGTGCCTGAAGCTTAACTCTTATAAGGCCTGCCATAGTGGTGACCTATGAATATTAAAAAAGAAGGTTTGGACTTGGCAAAAGGGTTACTTTGCCATGTTGAGTTGGCAGTTTAAAAGCTGCCTGTCAAGGCTGCAATAGCAGGCCTGGAGCCATGTTGCAATTTGTTACAACAGCGGTGGCACAATCAGTGCTGTAGTTCATTGGTGACATTTAACTTACCAGTCCTAGGTACCCAGTGTACCATATACTAGGAAGTTATAAGCAAGTTACATATGCCAATATAGATATTAACCAATTGCCACTCCAAAACCTTTTTTCTTGGTATCAGGCTGCTAGACCCCTAAGATCCTCCTCGGCGTTCCTGATAAAAGTTCCTAAATATTGTCAGAGTGAGGATGGGCGGCCGTGCTTTTGGCTTCGCAGCAGCTAAGTTGTGGAATACCCTTCCGCTGTCGCCAAGGAGCAAGCAAGATCTAACTTCCTTTAAAAAAGAGTTGAAGACCTTTCTCTTTCCAAGAGCAATGTAGTGTATTAGATCTGATGATCCGTTGAAGGTCAAGCGCCAGGATACCCTTGGGGTGGCAGTCGCGCTCAACAAGAATATAATAATAATAATAATAGCATACACTTTGCGAGTCAGAGCACATGAACTGAGGCCTGCTCAGCAGGGTTCAGTACACTTCAGAGTGGGAAAACCAGCAGTATCAGTGCATCAGTCTACAAATCTGGGAGGGTGTGATCATGCAAAAAGATCCCCTTTCGTAACATGGCCCCTCTCCAGATGAAAGGTGATAAGCGGTACACTCTGGTAATTCTCATTATCTAAGTGGAAAAACATGTAAAGGCCATCTGCACTGTCATTTTCAGTCTCTGGCATGTGTTCCATGTAAAGTCCATACTCTGTAGGGTAATAGACCACCTCAATAGTTTGTGATTTTTCCCTCTTCTCTGCATTAGCCACCCGAGAGGTCTGTGATCAGTTGAACTCTGAAATGCATCCTAAACAGGTGGGGTCTCAGCTTCTTCTGGGACTAAACCCCAGCAAAAGCTTCCCTTTCAATGGCACTCCAACGCTGCTCTCTGGGTAGGAGCTGCCAACTAACAAAAGCTATCGGTTTTTCCTGGCCCTAATCATTAAACTGTGCCAACACTGCCTCAATCCCATGTTTAGAAGCATCTATGTGGGCCATGAACTTTGTTATTGTCAGATGCTTTCAGGTCAGGTGCTGAGCACATTGCTTCGTTCCAGGTGTAAAAATCCTTCTGACACTCTGAAGTCCAAATAACTTTCTTTGGCTGTTTCTTTAAAAAGAGTCAAGTCAAGTCAAACTATTAAGAAATTAAGAAAAAAGAAGAAAATACCATAGTTTAACTGGTATGGCATTGATCTGTGGTACCAGCTTGAAGTCAGGTCCACACTCAATTTGAGACTCTGATTCTCCTGTCTCCTGACGTGTTTCTGCTAAAAGACCTTCAGCCTGTAGCAGAAACGCTGCAGGAGGCAGGAGAATAAGAGTCCTGAGACCTGCTATCTAAAGGATCTATGAAGGTGGATGTAGACCAGTAGTCTCAAATTGAGTGTGGACCTGACTTCAAGCTGGTACCTCATACCAATGCAATACCAGTAAAAGTATGGTACTTTCTTCTTTTTTCTTAATTTCTTTATAATTTACTCACATTTATCGAGCAGATTGACAAAGCGTACGGTCCTGAGGAATGTCAAGAACCCTTTTGGCTCTAACTAGGCAGAAACATGTTGATCAGATCCTAATAGGGAACATCCATATCCCTATTCTCAGTTAGCTGTTTTTAATTTATCCATTAGAGAGACTAATAAAGGATTGACTTCGTCATCCAGGAGATAGTTTTAAACTCACATTTAGATTTTTGCACTCTGCCCCTCACTTGACCTTACATTGGATGACATAAAATACCTCACGCTCCTCTCCTGTGGGAGAGTTGTAGCCCTCACTGGGTATCTTGTGGTCCCAGTGTGCATGAGGGAACCCAATGATGAAGAATGTCATTTTGGGGTGAGTGAGGGTTCTTGTCGTAACGCATGTGTGCGTCTGTCTCTCAACCCTCACAGTAAATGCTTGGTGAGTATTGTAGACACACCATCTGGTTACCTTTTTGTGAGTTCTAATTCAATAGACCACACAGGGCACGTAGGAGGGCAGTGACAGCACAATGCCTCATGGAGGGCAAGAGCGAGGGGGTGGGGCAGGGGCATGCACACTGACAAGAACGAGCAGGTGGAGCAAGCCAACCATGCAGTACTATCAGGAGGGGTGGTGGTGGCATAACAAACCATGGAAGACAGTAGGAAGGGGCAATGGCAGAACAGCAGACAATGTGGGATGGAGAAAGGGCACAGGCTCGGACAATGGAGGCCAGGAAGGAGATGGCAGGGGCAGGCTGACTACATAGGGAAGGCAGCAGGAGTAGTGGCCACACAATATGTTTCACAGGGCAGGCAGGCAGACAGAAGGGCAGTGGCAGCACAACCGACCATGGAGGGCAGGAGGGAATCAATTTGGGCATAGACTTGGCAAGCGGAGGGCAAGGTAGCAGGGGCAGCACAACAGCCCATGCAGGACAAGTAGTAGAGGGAGTGGCAGCTCAATACACAGTTGGAGGCAGGAGGGAGCGGCAGTGGTAACACAACAGATCATGGAGGGCTGGAGTGAGAGAGGAAGGGCATGGACTCAGACAATGGAGGCTTGGGGGGGACAGGTCAGGGGATAACCAACCACACAAGGCAGGCGGGAGGGGCAGTGGCAGCACAACAACAAACCCAGATGCAGCTCAATGGAGGGAGGGGGCAGAGGCACTTATAGGGTACAGGAGAGCAGGAAGGAGAAAGCAGGAGCAGCAAGCTGATTATGCAGGGCAGCTAGGAGGTGCAGTTGCAGCACAATTCACCATGGAGGGCAGAAGGGAGTAGACAGAGGAATGCACACGGGCAATGAAGGGGAGGTCATCAGGAGCAGCAAGTTGACCAAGCAGGGCAGGTGGCAGAGGCAGTGGTAGCACAATGGACCATGTGTGGGAGTCAGGAAGGTTAGTCGCAGCACAATAAACCATGGTGGGTAAGAAAGCAAGGGTTGAGGTATTCATAAAGGACCATGGAGGCCAGAAGGGAGGGAGTAGTGGCTAATCTCAGAAAATAGAGGGCAAGGATGCAGGGGCAAGAAGATGCCAAGCGGGCAGTGACAGCACAACAAACCATGCCAGGTAGGAGGGGCAGTTGTTGCACAATGGACTACAGAGGGCGTGCAGGAGAGTATAAGGGCATGGACTAAGGTAGGCAGTGGGTAAGGGGAAGGGAAAGGGGCAGCAAGCTGACATGCTGGGCAGGTGGAGGGGCAGGCAAATGGAGGCAAGGAGAGTGGCAACACAATGGACCATGGAGAGCAGGAGGGAGAGTGTAAGGGCACGGACTCAGACATCAGAGTGCAGGGGGGATGGGACAGCACAAATGACCACATAGGGCAGGTAGGAGGGGCAGAGGCTGCTTAATGGACAATGAAGGGCAGGAGGGAGGAGGCATAGGCACGTACAGGTACAAAGGAGGGCAGGAAGGAGAAGACAGGACCAGTAATCTGATCATGCAAAGGCAGCTAGAAGGTGCATTTGAAATACAATGCACCATGGAAGGCAGAAGTGGAATGCAGTGGAGGTCATCAGGGGCAGCAGGTTGACCATGCTGGGTGGGGGGCAGCATTGGCAGGCCAATGGACCACAGAGGCCAAGCAGGAGACTCAGTTGCAGCTTAATGGACTTTGGAGCTCAGGAGAGAGGGGGCAAGCACATGGACAACAGAGGGCAGGGATAGCAGGGCAGGGGCAGCAGGCTAACGACCCAAGGCAGGCAGGATGGGTATTGGCAGCACTCGGACAACAGAGACTAGAGGGAAGGGGACAGGGACAACAATCTAACCACAGAGGGCAAGCAGGAAGGGAAATGGCAGCACATCAAACCATGCAGGGCAGGAGAGAGTGTGTAGGGGAATGGTTTTAGACAACAGAGTACACATAGCAGGTGGGTAGGAGCTACAAGCTAAGCACTAAGAGCAAGCGGGAGAAGTAATGGCAGCACAAAATACCAGACTGGGCAGGAGGGAGTATGCAGGAACAGCTCGTCAACAGAGAACATGGAGGGGGAGCAAGAAAGTGACCATGGGGGAAAGGCCTACAGGGGAAGCACAAGGAACCGTGGAGGGCTGAAGGTAGGGGCAGAGGACCACACACAGTGAACAATGAGCAGGGAGGAGAGGGGAAGGTGCAGAATTCGAAGCTGACAATGTAGGGTTGGCTTGCAGGTACAGTAAGTTGCCCATAGAGGGCTGACGGGATGGGACACCACTGCACTACCCTAAACCCTAAAACACTATCCCCAGCATGACCCCCTACACTACCCAAACAGCACTGCACTGAACTGCCCTAAACCCGAAAACACTACTCCCAGCACGACCCCCTACACTACTCAAAGACCACTGCACTACCCTAAACCCTAAAACACTACCCCCAGCAAGACCCCCTACATTACACAAACACCACTGCACTACCCTAAACACTACCCCCAGCACGACCTCCTTCACTCCCCAAACACCACTGTACTACCATACACCCTAAAACACTACCCCAGCATGAACCCCTACACTACACCAACACCACTGCACTACCCTGAACCCTAAAACACTACCCCCAGCATGACCCCCTACACAAAACAAACACCACTGCACTACCCTTAACCCCTAAAACACTACCCCAGCACGACCCCCTACACTACACAAACACCACTGCACTACCCTAAACCCCAAAACACTACCCCCAGCACGACCCCCTACACTTCCCAAACACCACTGCACTACCACAAACCCTAAAAGACGACCCCCTACACTGCACAAACACCACTGCACTACCCTAAACCCTAAAACACTACCCCAGCACGACCCCCTACACTACTCAAACACCATTGCACTACCCTAAGCCCTAAAACACCACCCTCTACACTACAAAAACACCACTGCACTACCCTAAACCCTAAAACACTACCCTCAGTAGAACCCCCTACACTACCCAAACACCACGGCACTACCCTAAAACCCTAAGGCCGCTGCAGCTCCAGCTGCTGGGGGCTCGGCCTTTCCTGGCGTTCGAGGACGAGCGGAAGAGAAGTAACAGGACTCTGTCTTTTCTTTCTTGCTCAGAGAAGAAAAAAATACAGTATCCACTTCTGCTCTGCTGCTTCAGCTGCCCCCCCACACTCTTTCATTCTTCCCTCTCTTTCTGTCTAGCAGTTCTTCTCTTACTGAAAATGTGACTTCAAGATGGGGTTCTCACTCTCTTTCCTCTCCTTTCTTTTATTTGCTCCCCTGTGAAATGGATCCAAAAAAGAAAATCATTTTTGCTGCAAATGTCGTATTTTAATTCCAAAGTGCAGCATCTGGAATAAAAGGTTAAAAATATGAAAAATAACTAAATAAAGAAAGACAGAGTGGTAGCAAACTGGCCAGATTGATTTTATTCACACCCAAGCACATTAGCGCCACTTTTACAGAGTTTGCCAGTGAAGCGCTATTTTTGTTTTCTTGTCTTTGTTTTCCCTGGGCTTGCAACTAGTGCACCAATCCTGGAGGTACTGCAAAGTGTGGATTGGTAAACAAAATGTGTACTGCGGCTCTGCGTCCAGGGATGTGGTCTTTTTACCATACTGCTTACGTTTTGTAAGGATATAAGCATTGGACATTGAAATGGGTCCATTCAGGGCCCTGTAGTCTTGTCTTTAACTTTTGAGGCAAAATAACTCACTGATTTCTGAATAGTGAGTGTAAAAGCGTTAAGGTAACAATGTTGTTCCTGCTTGCATTTCACATGGTTTGCTAAATTTTGCATTCCCTACGAGTGTTTGCTTTTTCCAGGATGTTACTTTTTTTGTAGGCCGCATATTACTCTTGTCTATTGCGTCATTTAAATTGAGCCTCATCCAGGTGTTTATAGCCGGCAGCTATTGGGTTGTAGTTGAAGGCTGTGCGAGTTTTCCTCAGTGGGGCAGTATGGTGTTCAGTGGGGGAGAGGATGTGGCACTATGGCTAGAGCTGCTGAATTTGGAACTGGGGAACCAGGTTCAGCCTTAATAACCAGTCCACCAGACAACTCTCCTGAGAGAGCACAATCCCAGGCTAGAACTTAGAAGGCTTCACAAGACCCTAGAAGCGCTGGTGTCTTAGCACCAGCAAGTGGACCCTAGCACTGGCAAGTCTGGGTTAACCTTCAAGGTTTGTCCACCACAATCCATACTGAAGTTCACCTCCAGTCTTGCGGGCAGGCCTATGAAGCAGCACAGCCAAGAACAACAGTGACTGTCACTGAGAAGGGTCAGCTCTAGGGCAGTGCAACCGGTGTGACCGGGCGCTGACTTTGGGTGGAGGCATTATGTTTGCAAGTATATTAAGGTTTTAAAAGTGCTTGCTGCCTCCTTCATGGCCTCCAGCAATTTTCGGCAACAATAAAAATGTCATGATGACTCTGGTGTTTAATGTTCTTCCTAGAGAGAGATCAGAGTTTTGTCTAGTGGAAGTTTTGACTCATGGATAGGTAGAACAGAGGGTTAATGTGCCTGCTGCACAGAACATGTACCATGCAGATCACAAAGTGCACATAATGTAAATAGGTCAGTGGGCTACTGCTTTTGTGAAGTATGCCTACTATCTGTCCTCGCTTCTTTCATAGACCAAATTTAAATGTTTTCTTGTGCAGTTGTTTCTGAAGCTTTGGAAGGCGATCTTCTTTATAAGCCAACTATGCTAACAAATTGACTCTTGGTGCTGCTAGAGAATAAAGATGTATATATCCTTTTGAATCACTTATATCACGTGTATGATGTAAATGTCCCCTAGGCCTTCTTGGAAAACTGTGGCTGGGCTCCTACTGGCACGGCAACACCTGGCCATACTCCACATATTCATGGATTTTTAATTGTGTCAGAAAGCATGTTTTGTGGAACTTCTTTTTGTGATATCTTGTTAAGGGGCAATGATGTGGCACAACAGCCAGAGCTGATGACTCTAGAGCTGGGAAACCAGGTTCAATTCTTGATGTCTGCTCAACTTCCTGAGATTCTGGGCAAATCACAGAATCTCCCTGTGCTTACAAAAAATGAATGTGTGCTTGTGTAATGTAAAAGATGCTCCTGCAAAGCGCCCCAGAACCTTTGGGTCATGTTTGCGCTATATAAAACTGCAAAAAATATATTACAACATTTTGTGAGCACTCCCGTTTCCAGGCACTGCTCAAGACTGGAAGTGGAGCACAACCTAAGGATGGCAGAAGCAAGAATCCATCCACACATTGTCTCTGTGGAAAAAAATATGCACTCCCACACCTGAGTTTTGGGAGTGTTTTTGCTAATCTATCCTAAATTTTGTGTTTTATGTGAAGAATAAAGCACCAATGAAATTCTTTGTGCTAATGGTTTTCTTTTTATTTGAACTTTAGAATAAGCACATGCACTACAAAGACTTCAGTTTACTAAATACTCTTACTTTATTTAATATTATTTGCCCTATACAAACTGGGCTCTGCAGGAGGGAATGGCCATGAATGAGGCAGAGTACCAGCTTCCAGAACTTTATCAGGCGGTGGTGGGGGGGCTCGACGTGTAAAAAGGTTTAGATGGGAGGGCTCGGCCAACAAAAGTATGAAGACCTTTGGCCTACACTATACAATCACCACTGCACTACCCCAAACCCTAAAACACTACCCTCAGCACAACTCCCTACACTACCCAAACACCACTGCACTAGCCTAAACCCTAAAACACGACCCCCTACACTACAGAAACACCACTGCACTACACTAAACCCTAAATCTACCCCCAGCACGACGACATACACTACACAAACACCACTTCACTACCCTAAACTCTCTAACACTACCCCCAGCACGACCCCCTACACTACCCAAATACCACTGCACTATCCTAAACCCTAAATCTACCCCCAGTACGACCCCCTACACTACACAAACACCACTGCACTACCCAAAATCCTAAAACACTACCCCAGCACGCCCCCCTACACTACAAAAACACCACTGCACTACCCTAAACCCTAAAACACTACCCCCAGCATTACCCCCTACACTTCACAAACACCACTGCACTACCCTAAACCCTAAAACACTACCCTCAGCGTGACCCCCTACACTACCCAAACACCACTGCACTACCCTAAACCCTAAAACACTACCCCCAGCGCGACCCCCTACAATACACAAACACCACTGCACTACCATAAACCCTAAATCTACCCCCAGTGTGATCCCCTACACTACCCCCACACACTCTGCACTACATTAAACACTAAAATACTACCCCCAGCACAACCCCCTACACTACCCAAACACCACTGCATTGCCCTAAACCCTAAAACACTACCCCCAGCATGACCCCATACACTACACAAACACTGCACTGCAATAAACCCTACAACACTACCTGCAGCACGACCCCCTACACTACCCAAACACCACTGCACTACCATAAACCCTAAATCTACCCCCAGGATGACCCCCTACACTACACAAACACCACTGCACTACCCTAAACCCTAAAACACTACCCCCAGCTTGACCCCCTACACTACACAAACACCACTGCACTACCCCAAACACTAAAACACTACCCCCAGCCGGACCCTCTACACTACCAAAACACCACTGCACTACCCTACACCCTAAAACACTACCCCAGCAAAAACCCCTATACTACACAAACACCACTGCACTACCCTAAACCCTAAAACACTACCCCCAGCACGAACCCCTACACTACACACACCACTGCACTACCCTAAACCCTAAAACACTACCCCCAGCACGACCCCCTACACAACCCACACACCACTGCACTACCCTAAACCCTAAAACACGACCCCCTACACTACACAAGCATCACTGCACTACCCTAAACCCTAAAACACTACCCCCAGCACGAACCCCTACACTACCCAAACACCACTGCACTAGCCTAAACCCTAAAACACGACCCCCTACACTACAGAAACACCACTGCACTACACTAAACCCTAAATCTACCCCCAGCACGACGATATACACTACACAAACACCACTTCACTACCCTAAACTCTCTAACACTACCCCCAGCACGACCCCCTACACTACCCAAATACCCCTGCACTATCCTAAACCCTAAATCTACCCCCAGTACGACCCCCTACACTACACAAACACCACTGCACTACCCAAAATCCTAAAACACTACCCCAGCACGCCCCCCTACACTACAAAAACACCACTGCACTACCCTAAACCCTAAAACACTACCCCCAGCATTACCCCCTACACTTCACAAACACCACTGCACTACCCTAAACCCTAAAACACTACCCTCAGCGTGACCCCCTACACTACCCCAACACCACTGCACTACCCTAAACCCTAAAACACTACCCCCAGCGCGACCCCCTACAATACACAAACACCACTGCACTACCATAAACCCTAAATCTACCCCCAGTGTGACCCCCTACACTACCCCCACACACTCTGCACTATATTAAACACTAAAATACTACCCCCAGCACAACCCCCTACACTACCCAAACACCACTGCATTGCCCTAAACCCTAAAACACTACCCCCAGCATGACCCCATACACTACACAAACACTGCACTGCAATAAACCCTACAACACTACCTGCAGCACGACCCCCTACACTACCCAAACACCACTGCACTACCCTAAACCCTAAATCTACCCCCAGGATGACCCCCTACACTACACAAACACCACTGCACTACCCTAAACCCTAAAACACTACCCCCAGCTTGACCCCCTACACTACACAAACACCACTGCACTACCCCAAACCCTAAAACACTACCCCCAGCCGGACCCCCTACACTACCAAAACACCACTGCACTACCCTACACCCTAAAACACTACCCCAGCACAAACCCCTATACTACACAAACACCACTGCACTACCCTAAACCCTAAAACACTACCCCCAGCACGAACCCCTACACTACACACACCACTGCACTACCCTAAACCCTAAAACACTACCCCCAGCACGACCCCCTACACAACCCAAACACCACTGCACTACCCTAAACCCTAAAACACGACCCCCTACACTACACAAGCATCACTGCACTACCCTAAACCCTAAAACACTACCCCCAGCACGAAACCCCTACACTACACAAACACCACTGCACTATCCTAAACCCTTAAACACTACCCCCAGCACAACCCCTACACTACCCAAACATCACTGCACTACCCTAAACCCTAGAACACTACCCGCAGCACTACCCCCTACACTACTCAAATACCACTGCACTACCCTAAACCCTAAAACACTACCCCCACCATGACCCCCTACACTACACCAACACCACTGCACTACCCTAAAACATTACCCCTAGCACGACCCCTACACTATCCAAACACCACTGCACTACCCTAAACCCACTCCCAGCACAACCCCCTACACCTCACAAACACCACGGCACTACCCTAAACCCTAAAACACTACCCCCAGCACGACCCCCTACACTACACAAACACCACTCCATTACCCTAAACCCTAAAACACTACCCCTAGCATGACCCCCTACACTACCCAAACACCACTACACTACCCTAAACCCTAAAACACTGACCCCAGCATGACCCCCTACACCACACAAACACCACTGCACTACCCTAAACCCTAAAACACTACCCCCAGCACGACCCCTATACTACACAAACACCACTGCACTACCCTAAACCCTACAAAACTACCCCAGCACGACCCCCTACACTACCCAAACACCACTGCACTACCCTAAACCCTAAAACACTTCCCCCAGCACGACCCCTACACTGCCCAAACACCACTGCACTACCCTAAACCCTAAAACACTACCCCCAGAACTACCCCCTATACTACCCAAACACCACTGCACTACCCTCAACCCTAAAATACCCCCCCAGCACTACACCCTACACTACGCAATCATCACTGCACTACCCTAAACCCTAAAACACTATCCCCAGCAGTACCCCCTACACTACTCAAACACCACCTCACTACCCTAAACCCTAAAACACTACCCCCAGCAGTACCTCCTACACTACCCAAACACAACTGCACTACCCTAAACCCTAAAACACTACCCCCAGCATGACCACCTACACTACGCAAACACCACTGCACTACCCTACTGCACTACCCTAAACCCTAAAACACTACCCCCTGCATGACCCCCTAAACTCCCAAACACCACTGCACTACCCTAAACCCTAAAACTCTACCCCCAGCACAACCCCCTGTAGAAATCAAAAACCTTTTAAGGGGTTCACTGATGCACCTGGTCCTTAAACCAACAAAGAAGAGATTGGCACGGAAGCTGGAATAATAAAACACAAGTTTATTAACCTCAAATGAGGGAGACTGACCTCACATGAGGGAGACTGCGTCAATACGGTACCCTCAGGCCACTGTAATGAGACAGTCTAAGGAATACAGAGAACATGGGTCTTATATATACATTTGTTGCATAGTCAGCATGAGACCAAGGGGAGGTACTGGCACATACAAGACTAGTTATTGACTAATATGGGTATACAAAAATTGCTTGCTCAACAAAGTGGGAGGGGAGACATTTCTCCTTAAATCAGTAAAAATAGCCTGACAGTTATACACTAAGAGCAGGTGCATTCTGGCAGCTATAGGTCTTTCTGAGCATGTGCAAGGCTCTGGCTCAGTGCTGAAGGAGTTAACTTTATCACATGACACAAGCAGAATACAAGGGCAGTCAACAGTGAAGAGGGAGAAAGCACATGACGAGCACATGTCTAACTAAAATGGTTGCCACAAACAAAATGGCTTCAGCTGATGCTAACAGCCATGGCAGCTAGTTTTCCACAGATGGCCGTTTTAGCATTAGCTGAAGACATCCGCTATGATCTAGAAGGAATATAGGAAATATTTTGCACCTTAATTCTCATAAATTAATATCTTGCTCCATTGCTAAGTGGGTATTTACATTCTAAACTTTGTTAAGCGGGCATATATATATATATATAAGACAGGAGCACAAAGGGAACAGAGCATTGGGTCATAATGAACACACAGATAGCAGGAGAAAATAATGGCTATTATTACAAACAGAACTATCAATATTTTCCAACCCCAAGCAGAAAGCAAATCCCCAAACCATCCAGTTCTATTCTATATTTCAGGGCTCCTATGTATTTTTAATAGACCTTTTGAATGTTCTTTTCATGAGGGCTAGAGTATTAATTAATATACTTCAAGAGGAGGGACCAAAGGGGTATATTACGAACAAAAAATCCTTGAGGTATTGAAGCCGCTGTACAACCAGCCAGAGGGGAGTCTTCTCCCTGTGTCCGTCTGAGCCTCACAGGCATGCTCCTATTGTTCATCCAACGGTGGAGCTGCACAACTTGCAACTCAAGAAAACAATCATGGCCCAGTTTTAAGGGAAAAGTTTCTTCTTTCAGGATAGGGCAATCACCCTCCGGGGTAAATTCCCTCAACGATACTGTCCAGTGTCTCAGGCAGTGTACCAGTTTTCTTCACTTTAATCTAACAGGCACCAAAGGCACAACACCTGTACCCTGAACTCAAGTCCTTCCATAATTCCTGTGTTGCTCCGCTGACGCACTGCTCTTTTGTTGGGGCCACAGATTGTACCCAGTATGCCCAGGTTTCTCTTGATCAACAAACAGAGGTGTACACTTGCATTCACTTGGAAACCAGGACTCAAAGGCTTGATACTAGGATATCTGAAGCAACCCTTGTTTCAAAGGGGGTCACCTCAAGCAATAGCCTCCTTGCCGTCCTTGTCAGTCTGTGACTCTCTCTGCTGGGCACCAAAAACTGCATTCACAACTTCTTCATTCTGATTTGTGACCCCGTCTTTCAGCCAAGACAGTGGCAGGGGTACACACTTCACGTCCCAGTGCTTCCGGCCTTCTACCTTCACTGCGGTCCTAGTTGCCAGCAATGCCTGTGCTGGTTCCCTTCACCTTGGTTTCAAACTGGACTGGCGCTGACTCCTCAGGCTGGATCTGATGTCCGGGCCCCTCTGGCAATCTTTGTAGGGCAGTAGATATCTATTGGTGGACAGAACAAAAAATCTTTAGACAAGGCATACAATTAATCTATCAACAGAGAATAGTCACCGAATACTCTCTTAGTCTTGGGGCACCCCATACATTAGAAAGGCACCCAAGAACCACTTCATCTATCTGAGAGTAAAAAAACACCATGGACCTATTAGCAAGTATAAAAGGAACTTTTTGGTGAACTGGCAAGAGTAAAACATTACACTATTTGAAGCATCCAAGGAAGTCTATGTTTATTTACTAAATTCTGAGGGGAAAAAAGAAAAACAATACAGATATATTCTAAATCCTTACATCTGTGTATTCCTATATTATTCATCTGAAGAACCCCAAGAAAGGGAAGTTTTAGAACAAGCATTCTTTTGTGCTTCTTGTCTTAACAAGCTTGTGTTTCATGAGTCATAACCTTTCACTACTTGTACAGGAGTGCAGACACTTCTAAAATGATTTTTCTTACATAAAAGCACCTACATTTTATGCTTAGGACCATGCTCTCATGTTATAGATGCAGTGGGAAAATCTAAAACTGCTAATTTAACAGGGATTCTTATTACATAAGTAACTAAAAAAAAAACTCAACATAGTGGTAACATACATTTCTCCAACAGAACATGTAACAAACAAACTCCTATAAAACAATATTTTCTTTCAAAAATGTTTGCTGAGGATCACATGGGCGTCTTTCCTGACATTATGAACCTCGTGCATTCTACTTTTCATGATCTGGACTATGCAACATCATTTCCAAGGAAAAAAAAAATCATTCACCAACTCTAGTAAGGGCTGTCAGCTTATTTACACAGACTAACTAATAAGAGACTAGCAATTCTCTTACACAACTGTATATAGCATGAGAATACATATAGTTCCCCTTAAAGGTCAAATAAGGGAACAGCAACCTAGACTACTCATCCATTCATAATTTCATCAGACAGGATGGGCAGTAACATGACGTATTTATTTATTCATTTTATTATTGCTAACAATAATTTTAAAACAGTTTTATTGAATAGCCAATTAAATGTCTCATGGCCGTTCTTAGACAGCTTAGACAGGCTCAAAAGAGAGTGAGAAAAAGAGAGAGAAAACAGAAATTTGCTTACTCTTAATTTGCCCAGGAGCTATCCTCCTTTCCCCCATTTCGACAGTAGGAAACCTATACAGGTGACCCGCTGTCGAAAGACTTATAGGAGGTAAATAGCTATGGGAATCCATATCAAGGAGGCCATATCCAATATTTTGAAATGCACCACTTTATAAATTTTGGTGTACAAACTGTTGGAAACAGCCCTTTTTTCAGTGTTATTCCCAAACTCTTTTGCGTCTTCTACCCTTTATTTCAATTAATTATCTATGATTGACTTATTTGTCTTACCAGTATGTTCCTAGTAAAGTGCACAGAGTATATCAGGGCTGGTGATTCAAATGCTACTAGTGGGCCTGCAGCACTGATTTTGCCACCCACATAAGTAGTCCTAAAATGGTGTCTCAGGCCTGCCACCACAGTGCCCCTACGCAGTCTGTGAACTGTCATGTTGTCCTGCTCAGTGTACACACGTGCCAGGCCTTACCCTTCCCTTTTCTCACACATTGGACACTCCCATGGTAGGCCCCAAGTACCCCTCTGGGCAGGGTGCAATGTATGTAAAAGGTAGGACATGTACTAGTGTGGGTAACATGTCCTGATAGTTAAATACGGTCAATTTCGTTTTTCACTATTGAAAGGCTGTCTTGGCCACAGAATAACTTGGGACTGATGTGTAACATGTTTACCTGCATATCTCCCCATAACGGCAAGATGGACATATAGAGTCTGATATCCCTGAACTCAAAATGTAATAACCCATCTGTCAGGAAGGATTGTTCCAAAATTCTGTGTTTGAAAATAGCACTTTAGAAAGTGGCTATTTTCTTATTCAGCCTAACACAAGCACATTGAGTTAACTTAGAAAGCATTAATAACCAATTACCAATTCCCTTAGCAATTGTACTATTTTAACATGAGGGTGCATGAATGCAAACTAAATCCCATTGCCTCCTTATCTTAGCCCTTGCACAGTAATCTTTAAGCTAAAACCATTATTTTTATATACATGGCAGAGCTGTGCTCTACACAGGGCCCACATACGTTACTGCCTTTCCTTCTCTTCCTATGAATGTGCAAAACCTGCTTGGTCTTTTGTCAAAAATAATAAGCAAAGCGTATCTTTCTCTCTCTGCGCTGTCATCTCTTCTTTCAGAATCTTTTCAGAGGTCGAAGTGCCAAAGCAAACCTTGCCCTTAGCCCTGCTAGGCTGCTAAATGCAGAACTCGACCCCTTGACCCTTAAACCAGCTGTAACATCTCTGTGCAAGGGCTTTTCCCACCTGGCTATCACAACTCAAAGTAACGCTCGCTCGAGAAGCATGGCTGAAAAACATTCCTGCTCTGAGCCTGTGTGCTGACATTTTAGAACGTAGGATATAACTTATATTCCATATTATTATTTATTTCTTGTGCACTGTGCGTTCTAGCACCTAAAGAACTAAAGTTTTCATAATGCCATAATGTGCTCAGAATTCTTGTACAAGAAAGATTGTATAAAGGCATGCAATGTAATTCACATGTCTGTGTACTCTTTGGATATCTTTGTAAATGTATTTTGGACTGCAGCCAACAGGCCAAACTAGGAATCATTAAGTTTGAAAAACTAATAGTCACCTTTTAAATTCTGATGCACAGTATTTAACCATCTAAACATTGAAATGTAAACACACAACGTGCACAGAGTAATTTTCTGCAGTACTAAATATTATTGAATTTTCACAATAGTGGTATTAGACATTAGAACAATCCTGTTAGTGTATAAACGATTTTAATGCAATGGCTTTTACCAATTTTTATCATGTAGTCATCTTTCCTGAATAATGATCACTAACCCCTTTTGATCGTTCCACATACGAAAAGCAAGCCTTATTCCTTTCCTTTCGCCTTTAAATGCATTTATTTATAACACTAAGCACAGAAGCTTTACTGAAACATGAAATAGCCTGCGCCACTTTCAAAGGGCACTAAATATTTTACCATCAGATCCACAGATGTACTTATGTAAAACGCAACAAGAAAGAAAGTCCTACACTTTTAATCCTTTCTATTTTATCCAAAATAATAAAACTGTAATTCTAACTTTTCAAAATCAGTAGCCTTGAATGCACGTGCCTTCAGACAATGTTGCACTAACTTAAGATCCAGTTTACCCAGCATTTTCCTCTGTTGCTTGTGGCCAGGAATAGCCATGTGTTATTTACTCAGCTGTGCTTTTTACGACCAGCAGGCGTCAACTTCTTAAGCTTTTTCAGGAGAAAACCCCTTTTACTGTATTGTAATGTCCTGAAAAAGTTTGCAAACCATTTCTAACCTCTGCTGTTCAGACAGCTTCCTTTCGTACAGACAGCTTTGAACAGCTGCAAAAAGAAAGGCTTTCTTTCTGGTGCTGAAATGTGAGCACGGTTTAATCTATTTAAAACTCAGGCATTTCAAGCCAGTCAAAATCGTTTTGTAATGTGGTACAAAAGAGGCGCTTTTATTTTACAGCAACTAATTACTCAAATAATGTTAATGCCTTTTAGTATCTAATACAATGTATCTAAGGAAAATGCTGTAACATTTTGTATTGAGTCTTAGGTGTGTAAAGCACACAATTTCGTTTTTTCTTCCTTTCTATGATGCCTATTTTATTCCTATTGAGTGTGAATTCTAATTTATCTTTACCATTGTTGCAATTGTCACACATCTATAGTTTCTTACTTTTTCACTTTAATGGTAGCGTGCAGCTATTTAGCATATGTTACATAATTAATTTCTTGAATTTTAAAATGTAATTCTTTCAATGACATTTGCATAACAGAATGACAACAACAAACCAAATTGAGTTGATTCCAGACATTTTCAAGAAGGGGGTCATACACTCAGAACACACCACACTGCTTGTTACAGCAAGCCATTTTCACACAAAAAACATAGTTTACTTACTGAAACAAGTACTTCACAAGTATGTCAGTCCATAACCACATACAACAAAAAAAAAAAATTAACCCACAAATCAACACTTAGGACAAAGCAAGAGACATCCCACAGACTGTACTGAAACCAAACCATTTGTAAATACCAATTGTAAGTCATATTTACAAACGAAAGGACTCTAAAAGAAAAGGTACAAAGATTACACCAAGACAAATAGACAGCCAAAAGACTGCCATGTTCAAAAAGACAGGCTCGCGCCTCAGACCTTTTCCAATAATACACCAAATTACCAGTTGGGCTGACAGAACACTCAAAAGCGCTCCATGTCACCACTTATGAATTTTACTAAGTGTGCAGATCCAGATCCGTTTTATATATATATATATATTTTGTTCCATGTTGTACTAGTCAGCATGGAAGAAATACAATTTTTTTAATATACCTAAACCTATTTAGTTATCCCCTAGGGGAATCAGCTGAGTACTTCCTACATCCATATTGGTACCTCTAAGACAGCAACACTTTCTGCGAAGTGTGCTAAAAACAGGTATGCCAAGAATATTGTAGCATATACAATATTATTCACCAAAGGGCACTTAACTCAATGTGTGCTGTTCAAGTTTTCAAAATTTAGAGAAAAATCTCCTCATTACCTGCCTTCATTTGCTGCAGCAAACAAACAAACAAGCCAAAAGCTTGGCCAAGTCATTCCAAAAAGTGTTGCTACAGCAACCTTACCAAACCAAAGTCTCCAGCTTCCTCTGCCAAGTTCTGAGTGACCTAACGGTCTTTTTAAAATGCTCACGCCAAAGAAGTTCTCAGTTGGGAGCGGCAAACACTTAGAGGGTCAGATCAGGAAAACCAGAAACACATTGGGCTGCAAGGACAAAGAATCTCCGTACACAGGGTACCTCCTCAGTAGATTCCTGTCTTTTGTAAAGACCACTCCCTTGAATAGCCACTTCTCCGATGAGGTCCACGTCGGGCACCAATTTGTAGAAATCAAAAACCTTTTAAGGGCTTCACTGATGGACCTGGTCCTTAAACCAACAAAGAAGAGATTGGCACGGAAGCTGGAATAGTAAAACACAAGTTTATTAACCTCACCTGAGGGAGACTGACCTCACATGAGGGAGTCTGCGTCAATACGGTACCCTCAGGCCACAGTAATGAGACAGTCTAAGGAATACAGAGAACATGGGTTTTATATATACATTTGTTGCATAGTCAGCATGAGACCAAGGGGAGGTACTAGCACATACAAGAATAGTTATTGACTAATATAGGTATACAAAAATTGCTTGCTCAACAAAGTGGGAGGGGAGACATTTCTCCTTACATCAGTAAAAACAGCCTGACAGTTATACACTAAGAGCAGGTGCATTCTGGCAGCTACAGGTCTTTCTGAGCATGTGCAAGGCTCTGGCTCAGTGCTGAAGGAGTTAACTTTATCACATGACACAAGCAGAATACAAGGGCAGTCAACAGTGAAGAGGGCGAAAGCACATGGCGAGCACATGTCTAACTAAAATGGTTGCCACAAACAAAATGGCTTCAGCTGATGCTAAGAGCCATGGCAGCTAATTTTCCACAGATGGCCGTTTTAGCATTAGCTGAAGACATCCGCTATGATCTAGAAGGAATATAGGAAATATTTTGCACATTAATTCTCATAAATTAATATCTTGATCCATTGCTAAGTGAGTATTTGCATTCTAAACTTTGTTAAGCGGGCATATATAAGGTATAGACAGGAGCACAAAGGGAACAGAGCATTGGGTCATAATGAACACACAGATAGCAGGAGAAAATAATGGCTATTATTACAAACAGAACTATCAATATTTTCCAACCCCAAGCAGAAAGCAAATCCCCAAACCATCCAGCCCAATTCTATATTTCAGGGCTCCTATGTATTTTTAATAGACCTTTCGAATGTTCTTTTCATGAGGGCTAGAGTATTAATTAATATACTTTAAGAGGAGGGACCAAAGGGGTACATTACGAACAAAAAATCCTTGAGGAATTGAAGCCGCTGTACAACCAGCCAGAGGGGAGTCTTCTCCCTGTATCCATCTGAGCCTCACAGGCATGCTCCTATTGTTCATCAAAAGGTGGCGCTGCACAACTTGCAACTCAAGAAAACAATCATGGCCCAGTTTTAAGGGAAACGTTTCTTCTTTCAGGATAGGGCAATCACCCTCCGGGGCAAATTCCCTCAACGATCCTGTCCAGTGTCTCAGGCAGTGTACCAGTTTTCTTCACTTTAATCTAAGAGGCACCAAAGGCACAGCACCTGTACCCTGAACTCAAGTCCATCCCTAACTCCTGTGTTACTCCGCTGACACACTGCTCTTTTGTTGGGGCCACAGATTGTACCCAGTATGCCCAGGTATCTCTTGATCAACAAACAGAGGTGTACACTTGCATTCACTTGGAGACCAGGACTCAAAGACTTGATACTGGGATATCTGAAGCAACCCTTGTTTCAAAGGGGGTCACCTCAAGCAATAGCCTCCTTGCCGTCCTTGTCGGTCCGTGACTCTCTCCGCTGGGTCTCAAAAACTGCATTCACAATTTCTCCATTCTGATTTGTGACCCTGTCTTTCGCCCAAGACAGTGGCAGGGGTATACACTTCACGTCCCAGTGCTTCCGGCCTTCTCCCTTCACTGCGGTCCTAGTTGCCAGCAATGCCTGGGCTGGTTCCCTTCACATTGGTTTCAAGCTGAACTGGCGCTGACTCCTCAGGCTGGATCTGATGTCCGGGCCCCTCTGGCAATGGTTGTAGGGCAGCAGATATCTATTGGTGGACAGAACAAAAAATCTTTAGACAAGGCATACAATTAATCTATCAACAGAGAGGATAGTCTCAGAATACTCTCTTATTCTTGGGGCACCCCATACATTAGCAAGGCACTCAAGAACCACTTCCTCTATCTGAGAATAAAAAAACACCCTAGACCTATTAGCAAGTATAAAAGGAACTTTTTGGTGACTGGCAAGAGTAAAATGTTACACTATTTGAAGCAGCCAAAGAAGTCTATGTTTATTTACTAAATTCTGAGGGAAAAAAAGAAAAACAATACAGATATATTCAAAATCCTTACATTTGTGTATTCCCATATTATTCATTAGAGAACCCAAGAAAGGGAAGTTTAAGAACAAACATTCTTTTGTGCTTTTTGTCTTAACAAGCTTGTGATTCATAAGTCATAACCTTTCACTACTTGCACAGAACTGCAGACACTTCTAAAATGATTTTTCTTACATAAAAGCACCTACATTTTATGCTTAGGACCATGCTCTCATGTTATAGGCGTAGCGGGAAAATCTAAAACTGCTAATTTAACAGGGGTTCTTATTACATAATTAACTAAAAAAAATACTCAACATAGTGGGTACATCTCCAAGAGAACATGTTGTAACAAACAAACTCCTATAAAACAATATTTTCCTTCAAAAATGTTTGCTGAGGATCACATGGGCGTCTTTCCTGACATTATGAACCTCGTGCATTCTACTTTTCCTGATCTGGACTATGCAACATCATTTTCAAAGAAAAAAAAAACATTCACCAGCTCTAATAAGGGCTGTCAGCTTATTTACACAGACTAACTAATAAGAGACTAGCAATGCCATTACACAACTGTATATAGCATGAGAATAATATATAGTTCCCCTTAAAGGTCAAATAAGGGAACAGCAACCTAGACTACTCATCCATTCATAATTTCATCAGACAGGATGGGCAGTAACAGGACGTATTTATTTATTCATTTTATTAATGCTAACAATAATTTTAAAACTGTTTTATTGAATAGCCAATTTAATGTCTCATGGCCGTTCCTAGACATCTTAGACAGGCTAAAAAGAGAGTGAGAAAAAGAGAGAGAAAACAGAAATTTGCTTTCCCTTAATATGCCCAGGAGCTAACCTCCTTTCCCCCATTTCGCCAGTAGGAAACCTATACAGGTGACCCTCTGTCGAAAGACTTTTAGGAGGTAAATAGCTATGGGAATCCATATCAAGGAGGCCATATCCAATATGTTGAAATGTACCACTTTATACATTTTGGTGTACAAACTGTTGGAAATGGCCCTTTTTTCAGTGTTATCCCTAAACTCTTTTGCGTCTTCTACCCTTTATTTTAATTAATTATCTATGATTGACTTATTTGTCTTACCAGTATGTTCCTAGTAAAGTGCACAGAGTATATCAGGGCTGGTGATTCAAATGCTACTAGTGGGCCTGCAGCACTGATTGTGCCACCCACATAAGTAGTCCTAAAATGGTGTCTCAGGCCTGCCACCACAGTGCCCCTACGCAGTCTGTGAACTGTCATGTTGTCCTGCCCACTGTACACACAAGGTAATTCTGTTTATGTTCCTCATTGGATTGGGGGATGCTGGGTAAATAGATTCACAATCTGCACCCCTTTTCTTTTGCTGGGTTGTGAGACCGTGCTACAAATACAGTTGTACAGGCAGACGTGTGTAAGGTAATTGTTTGGTAGAGTTAAAATGTGGTGCATCGTGTACATTGTAGTATAACAACATACCTTATCCATGTTTTCTTCTGTTGTAGGTTTTGCAGACAGTACCCCACACATTTGAACGGGAATATGTGAGTACAAGCAGAGCAGATAATTGTTTGGTAGAGTTAAACTGTGGTGCATCTTGTACATTGTAGTATAGCAACATACCTTACCCATGTTTTCTTCTGTTGCAGGTTTCGTAGACAGTACCCACACATTTGAACGGTCATACGTGTGTACAGGCAAAACAGGTAATTATTTGGTAGAGTTAAACTGTGGTGCATCTTGTACATTGTAGTATAACAACATACCTTATCCATTTTTTCTTCTGTTGTAGGTTTCGCAGACAGTACCCCACACATTTGAACAGGCATACGTGAGTACAAGCAGAGCAGGTAATTGTTTGGTAGAGTTAAACTGTGGCGCATCTTGTACATTGTAGTATAACAACATACCTTAACTGTGTTTTCTTATGTTGCAGGTTTCGCAGACCGTACCCCACACATTTGAACAGGCATACGCGAGTACAAGCAGAGCAGGTAATTGTTTGGTGGAATTCCATTATGGTGCACATGGTATATTGCTGTAACACAAATTCACAATGTGCTGTAACAATCTTTCCTTCTATTGTAGGCTCTACGGACAGTGCTACATTTAAGTTTGAAAGGGCAGGACAGTGAACAGAACAATCCAGGTAATTACACTTGTTTTGGCGGTGATGCCTCAGTACTATGTGACAGATTGCAACCATGAGCATAGGCATCAACTTTATCCATGTTCCTTTATTTTGCAGGCTTTGTGGCATAGCAGGCTAAACCCAGTTATCACAAATATGTTCAAGCGCAAAGCTGTACCTTCTGCAGAGTGCGATGCTTCACCACAAAGGAAGAAATGTTGCCTTGTATTCAAGGAAGAGTGGATGAAAGAAATTGTGGAGGCTGAGGGTTGATGATGCCTGGAAGAGGGTTCCAATGATTAAAGAGATGGAGACATTATTGAGGACTGTCTACACTGTGTTCTCCAGATCTCCTGCGAGGAAGTCCAAGCTGGATGAAATGGCATCGGTCACTGATTGTGAAGTGGTCTCTTTTCGACCACTGAATGAAGTCCGGTGGCTTTCAAGGCATTTTGCAGTTGGTGCACTAATTCGGAATTACGAGGCTGTTCTTAATTACTTTGAGCATGAGAATGTTGAGGAGAATGATCCAGTTGCTAAATATTGTTACAAAAAGCTATCTGACTCAAACTACCATATTTCACTTGCAGTACTTAATGACATTCTGAGTGAATTTGCATCTTTGTGCAAACTGTTCCAAAAAAGTTCTTTGACCACTGTTGAAGCTGTACAGTATGCAAGAGCAAAGATTGGCCAAATTGAGGAACAGTATTTGTGGGACACTGTCTTTTTGAGCAGCAATGTAAGAGATCTGATGGTGTTGTACAAGGGAAGGCAAGAGTTTGACACTGGGCCTATTTTGTCTTTTGTTTCCTTTCTTTGTGAGCACATGCAAAAAAGGTTCCCTGAAGATGAACTGAAAGAATGGGCAAGTTTTGAAATCCAGGCAATTACAACACAATCACATTTTGATTTTGGGACTGAGAATATACAAAGACTTGTTGAAAAGTATAAAAATGTCTTGGTCCTGGGTGATTGTGAAACACCAGAAGATGTTGTTCGACAATACAGAGACTATTAATATGTGGTGGAAGAACATGTAAAGGGTGGGTTGTTTACCACCTTTCAAGACATGGTAAATTTCACTATACGCAATGCTGCCCAGTATAGTGTGGTGTCTCAGCTTGTTGATGTCTGCGCAACATTTCAAGCATCTAGTGCAGATTGTGAACGAGGATTCAGCCTCATGAATACTATCAAGAGTAAATTGAGGAAAAGACTAGAGCAGAAGCAAATTGGATATGCTGATGAGGACAAAGGCCTACCTCCTGAATGGGAAAGTTGACCTTGATAGAGTTTATTAGGACTGGAAAAATAGCAAGGATCGCCTTGAGAAGCAACCCGGTCACGCCTCTAGTGATGCCACTTGATATGTCTGAACGGCCCTCTCCCACAGTCCATGTTTGCCTGGATGTCAGAGTTTTACAAACTATCTCTGGTGGGATAGCCCAACATTACTCAGTAGCTTTCACATCAAATTGTAAATATGTTATGTAATTTTGTAACTTATTGTGTTTATGTGATATTGTATAGGCTCTCAACATTTCCCCACCCAATGAACAGTGCTCCAGTTAAGAATATTTAGTAAAATCTTATGATGGTACCACCGTTGGAGTCTTGTGCTTTTCTAAACCTGAAGTGTACTTGCCTGTGTAACCAATTCAAGTCATGGCGTGTTTATCCAATTTGCAAACCGACTTTAAGACCCTTAACGTGGAGATGTCTGTGTGAAAATGCACCATCTTTTCACTTTTTTAAGTAAATGTTTGGAGTGACATTTGGTGCTGCACAAGCGCGCGGTCTGGTTCCTGGCACACATAGCCATGGTTGCAGCGCACAGAGACCCTCCACTGCCGCACACAGAGGAAATAAATTAGAGGGAACATTGGTACTAAATATTATTGAATTTTCACAATAGTGGTATTAGACATTAGAACAAACCTGTTAGTGTAAACACGATTTTAATGCAATGGCTTTTAACAATTTTTTTCATGTAGTCATCTTTCCTGAATAATGATCACTAACCCCTTTTGATCGTTCCACATATGAAAAGCAAGCCTTATTCCTTTCCTTTCGCCTTTAAATGCATTCATTTATAACACTAAGCACAGAAGCTTTACTGAAACATGAAATAGCCCGCGCCACTTTTTAAAGGGCACTAATTATTTTACCATCAGATCCACAGATGTACTTATGTAAAAAGCAACAAGAAAGAAAGTCCTACACTTTTAATCCTTTCTATTTTATCCAAAATAATAAAACCGTAATTCTAACTTTTCAAAATCAGTAGCCTTTAATGCACGTGCCTTCATACAATGTTGCACTAACTTAAGATCCAGTTTACCCAGCATTTTCCTCTGTGGCTTGTGGCCAGGAATAGCCATGTGTTATTTACTCAGCTGTGCTTTTTACGACCAGCAGGCGTCAACTTCTTAAGCTTTTTCAAGAGAAAACCCCTTTTACTGTATTGTAATGTCCTGAAAAAGTTTGCAAACCATTTCTAACCTCTGCTGTTCAGACAGCTTCCTTCGGTACAGACAGCTTTGAACAGCTGCAAAAAGAAAGGCTCTCTTTCTGGTGCTGAAATGTGAGCACGGTTTAATCTATTTAAAACTCAGGCATTTCAAGCCAGTCAAAATCTATCATTTATGCAAAAGTTGGTCGCACACTGCTCGTCACACCAGCAAGTTGCCCCATCTATCATTTTGTAATGTGGTACAAAAGAGGCGCTTTAATTTTACAGCAACTAATTACCCAAATAATGTTAATGCCTTTTAGTATCTAATACAATGTATCTAAGGAGAATGCTGTAACATTTTGTATTGAGTCCTAGGTGTGTAAAGCACACAATTTCGTTTTTTCTTCCTTTCTATGATGGCTATTTTATTCCTAATGAGTGTGAATTCTAATTTATCTTTACCATTGTTGCAATTGTCACACATCTATAGTTACTTACTTTTTCACTTTAATGGTAGCGTGCAGCTATTTAGCATATGTTACATAATTCATTTCTTGAATTTTAAAATGTAATTCTTTCAATGACGTATGCATGGGGTTGAGAGCCGTGTATCCAGTCCTGGTTTTACCGCAGACACGCGCGAATCTCAGAGGAGAGGAGAGGTTGCTGCTGCAAGCTGCTGCTGCCGAGGCCGAGGCCGGTAACTAACGACCGCGGCATCTGAGGGCATCTGAGGGCAACCGGCAACCGGCAGCAACCAAGTACAGCCGGCATTTGCGTTCTACACGGACTCCTGTGGCCCTTTCACATTTCTTACAGCCTGCCCGCCGCCAGCCTACCCAGTGCTGTCAACATCGCCGCCGCCCCCCGCCGCCCCCTGCTCCTATTGAGCAGGAGCCTGCTCCAGCTGGGATACGGTTGGTGCGTGTTTGGTGCACAGTGCATAGTGGGTGGACTTGCGGGGGCAAGGTCAAGGGCAACGGAGCACAGAGGCGCTCCTCTAGCCCCCGTGCGGCGCTCTCTGCAGTCCAAGCCGGAGCTGGAGCACCAGGAGTGCCAGGAGTGTCGGCTGGCGACCGGCCGGCCAGAGCCTTGCTGAAAACCACCAGATTCAGGCAGAGCCGTGCCAGAAGCGGCAGGCAGTGTGCAACGAGCACGCAGAGGCGCTGGTGTCCAGCAGGGAGCTGCAACGAGCAGCAGTAGCAGCAGCAAGTGGAGCCTAGCCGCCACTCTCCACGCCTGCGAGCAGTCAGCAATCAGCAATCAGCAGCAGCGAGCGAGGAGCAGGCGAGCTGATTACCCGGAGCCCGTGTCCGGAGCATTACAACCAGTGCCCACGTTATCCGGCAGCCGGTAGCCTGCTCCCTGGTTTCCAGTCTGCGGGGCGTTCGTGGAAAAGCCTGCTGGGGGGGTGCTGCCGTGCAAGGCACACGGGAACAGAGTCTGAGCAAGGGGGAGAGGCGGGCAGCCACCCCGGGAGGGACCGAACACACACAAGGACAAGGACAAACCGGTGAGTGGTGTATTGGTGTGTTGGTGCGAGGGGAGCTAAAGGACTAGAGTGCTCCTACTGAGACAACCACATCACGGTCAGGGGGCACCCCAACCCCTACCCAGCTTCCGCCTGCTACCTTCCACCGGTTGTCGGTCCTCACAACCCAGGCTCAATAATCTAACATGAGATCTGGTAAGGTCCGAGGGAGCCAAACGCATAAGGGAGGTCTAAATAAGCGGAAACAAAGGACAAAATCATCTAAAGGGGAGTTTGAGGCACAGTCAGATATGTCCAAACCTTCAGAGGAGTCCCCCCCTCCAGAAATAATTGACCTAACAGCTTCAAGCGAGTCAGTGGAGCCAGTTCAGGCCCATATTGTTACAACTACACCTAAACAAATAAGACCTATGACGAGCAAAGAAGGGGGAAAAAAAACGAACACAACCTTGGCTCAGCCTAAAATCTATACAAAATTTTGCTTTTTAAAGAATCCAGGTGACATTATATTTTCTAAGATCAACAAAGTATCAGGCCTTCAGTCACCTCTCGAACCGCTCCAACCAACTTTAAATCACCATCCCAGCGACAGTCAGGGCCGACTGGACGACAGCTACAGCAACAGCAACAGCATCGGCAATAGCAGAGAAGACAAAAGCTTAATATCTATAATAATACCCCAAAAAACTTCAACACCTCAGCGCAATAATCTCCAAACGGGGCAAAAGCTTGTGATGGCAGACATCCCGGTAAGACGGGAGATGACCATAGATGCCAACTTAATACAAATACATCGGCCAAAGGAAGCCACGGCTTTGTTACCATTAAAATGGGAAAAGAATATTGCTAACATTAACACTAACACCGAAAAAGTCAGCATGAGCAATGAATTAGGCCAGGAGGGTCACGAGGGTATAAGCAATGATGAAGAGGGCAGGAGGAAAGAGGAACCTGAAACCGCTCCAGCAAGGTCATCGGGGATGGAACCCTCATTAGTAGTCCTTGATATAAAAAACAACACAGCAACACCAGTACCTAAGGCGTTAGAAGTGACGGGAAAAAAAGATGGAAGCCAGAAGATTTGCACTCCAGAAGTGATCGAAATCTCCTCTTATCTAAAGAAAGAGGAGTGGGAGGATCTCATGGCGGCATATCCCATAGACCTAAGCACAAGTAGGCTGACCAGTGAGTTACCAAAATGTGGAACGGTCCTCCAGCAGACAAATACAACAGGAACGGAGGGGCCAGAAACAGCGCAACTCTTCAAAGTGTCACCCGTGCTCCAAGAAGCGGGGCCCAAAGAGTGTGATGGGAACCAGGATGCATTTTCAGCTCAGGCCAGACAAGAAAGCGCATGGCCCAGTCTCCTCAACACAGTACAACTCCTGGTGGATGCAGCACAATATCAATCGGAGAAGATGGATGCCCAACTAACGCTGTTAGATACGCTGGCAGTATTTGTAGTTGCAATAGACGGGAAGCTGGGCACACTAACCTCGCTTCTTTAGAGCAAACTGAACCAACATGTGGATACCAAAAGGAGAAACAACATTGATTGTGAATGTGGCCCAATCATTGACAAACTGGCCACTCTGCCAACAGTAATGTCAGACTTATGCGGACATCTAAAACAATCTACAGAACTTAGCCAGAAGATCAGCAGTGGTGCACCGGGCTGCAACAATCCAAAAGGACCCGGAAAAGAGCCTACTGCACGAATAGGGGTGGCTGAGGATGACGCCACCGCCGGCAAAGATACTGCCGCCATACGGCGCGATGAAACAACAATGATCGACGGGCATGACCATCAAAAAACGGTAGTGAAAATCCTGGACACAGGGGAAAATAGGACTGAGAATATAACACCTCTATCTGCAGGTGTCGAAGACGACGCGGACACAAACCAGAAATCAAATGCCAAACAGAGGAGAGCGAAAAAACGCAAAGGGAGGAAACAGAAGCTCTGCTCCAAACGTGAAGGCTTTAGGCAACTTTTCGGGCAAATTAAAACTGCTGAACAAAGCTCGAGCAATCTGGTTGAAGCAATATCACCGAATCACGAACAAGAAGAAAGAGTCGGCATTATCGATGACACCGCCCAACCAGCAAATAAAACCTTAGTGAAGATAGCAGCTGATCCACAAAGCAATCAAGCAGTGGCGCCCTTACACTCCGGGTCCAAAACCACATTGGTTGACTCCGGGTCTTGGAACCGACTAATACCTAACATCTGGCCTTGCACAAAACCCATGGAAAGCCCAAAAGCCCCTACAAGTCCAAGGGAAGACAAAACAGGAAGACAGGATCTAGGACTAACCGAAAATCAAATATCAGCCATTACCAAAGAAACGGTGTCAAAATATCTACAGGTGGACCAAACAACGTCAACAATTGCCCCTGTAATCCTGACTTTAAACGAACAGCTTCCACGCCGCGTAATCTCTGATCCGCCAAATGATGCAAGTGATCTAATTTCAGTATGGGAACACAACCGAGAGGGCTATCGGGTACCAGCAAATACAGCTAGCAACACGAAGCGGCCAGCAACACCAAACAAGGACAACGTATTTGGAGGTGCTATCGATCAAGGGGAAGCCTCGGATGCAACATGGTTCATCCCGGATTTTACCTCCAAAGGAAGCCACGACATCCTCAATAGAGGCAATATCTTGCGATTATTGGCCCATATTCCTCCATTGTCATCTGTGGTAAGCTCGGACCTGAAGGCTATCGAATTCATAGTTATGGATGGTATAGGAAAAGAAGCAACGAAGGCGACCTGGACCTCGGCAGACATGGCACGAAAGATCCTTCTGGAATCTGAGACCTTTAAAAACTGGGGCATCACGCTGAAGCCCTTTACAAAGCCACGATACCCGGATGTACTGTGCTCTGAGAGAAACCCGAATCCGAGGGTGCATACAAAAGGTAGCAAAATCTCGGTTCTCAGGGGTGCTGTCGGGCCAAGCCGTACTGGCAGCAACAGGTCGAGCGAACTCACTCTCGGAGTACGACAGGAAAGACAAGCTCCTAATGGGTGGCAGGAACAAAGACGGTTTGTGAGAACCATAACAAACAGCAATTGACAAGTGCAGGGGCCAATAACGGAGAACTTGCAGGACCAATTGCGCTTATGTTCCTGGAACATAAATGGCCAAGCATCCAAAATGCTTGACCCAGACTTCATAGCTTACATTCGATCCTTTGATCTAATAGCGCTACAAGAAACCTGGCTTGCCGAGCCTCCACATCTGCAAGGATACCTACGTTTCTTCTCTGGCGCAAAGAGCTTAGCTAAGTACGGTCATCTAAGAGGAGGTTTGGTAACATATGTAGCTACAACCAGCTTTGCGATGGCCAAAGAAACCGGGCGCACGGCGACAGCTGCACTCGCAGTTAACCTGACTTTGACAACAGGACAAGGCAAAACAACTAATAGCTGCATTTTGGTTAATGCTTATATTCACCCCAAAGGAAAGAAAAAAGCAGCGAGGGAGTTATATGCATATATTGAAGAGTGCATTACGGGGGAAAAAACAGGGAATTTAGTACTCACGGGGGATTTCAACCTCAATCTTATGGGAACAACACAAGAGGAAGGTACTACGGCACAAAATACTTTCTGGGCTCTACCACAACAAAGCAAGCCACTAATAGCCACTCAATCAAAATTGGGAAAGAAGGTACTGTGGGCACTAGAAAACTTCAACATAAGGGCATTAAACGGCAGGTTTGCAGGGGACAACCCGCCAGCTTCAACTTTTCACTCAAAAAAAGCGAACAGCACGCTAGATTATACCTTCATGTCACTCCCACTTTTCCAATTCGTAATATCCTATCAGATTGGGACCCAAACAGATAGCGATCACTGCCCTCAGGAAATCATTATGGACCTTGCTAAGCCAACTTACGAGCGCTCGACAGCCCCCAAAGAGTCCATTTATACCGAAAATTTTAAAAAGATCAAGTATTCGACCGCAATGGGCGAATTTTTGACTGGACTGGCAAAACAACACCATTTGGAGCGCACGGGCCCTAATGAAGTAGTGAAATGGGTGCAGTTCACTACCACCTTGGGACAATATGCAACAAAATCTAAACCGCGCACAAGGACAAATAAGTTAGGCACCCTCCCTCAAACACACAGAGTGAAAATTAAAGAAATAAAATATTCAATCTCCAAGCTAAGGAGAATAGTACAGCAGGATCACAACAACAAAAGGATGCTGTATCAACTCTATGAACTAAAAGCCTCATTAAAAAAACTTAAGTGGGAAGCAAATAGAACCTTTGAGGAACAACTCTGGGCAACCCTTCATGAGGACATAAAAAAGAATGATGGTGCAAGGTTTTGGAAAACAATAAATTCTTTAACGCACCCTGCAAAAACGGAGATATCATCAAACATCACAGAGGCAAGTTGGGCAGCATATCTCGAAAACCATTTTAACCGAGATCTGTTGGCCAATCAGAACATGAACAATCCTTTCCTTGTGCGAGCCCAGGACGACGGCAATAGGTTACAATGGTGCCCAATTGACCAGGACACGGCGGGAGACGCGGATTATATTTCCTTGGTACCCATAATAAAGCGGCAAATAAAGAAAGGTAGAAGGGAAGGCGCTCCGGGTCCAAATGGGATCCCGCCCGTCCTCTTCAAACAAGATATGGATTACTGGGCAGCGGCACTTGAACCTCTCTTTCGGGAGATCAGACACACAAACATCTTGCCAGATACTTGGAAGGGCTCCATTATTGCCCCCATATACAAAGCAGGGGATAGGGGCCTTCCTCAAAATTACCGGTTAGTTGCCCTAATCGATAACGATGCGAAGTATTTCGCAGGTCTAATTTTGGAAGAACTAAAAGAATGGGCTACGAGGAAATCTCTCATACCTGTCAATCAAACAGGCTTTGTTAAATCAGTGGGGACGACAACAAACATACTGACGATGGGTATGCTTATTGATAAGGCAGAGACAAAAAAACTGCCTCTGCACCTCTGCTATATAGACTACAAAGCAGCATTCGATAACATTAATCGTAACCTACTATGGACAAAACTCAATGATTGGGGTATCCCAAAAGGCTTGTTGGAGTTGTTAATTAATTTACATACAGACACTTGGATTCAGATCAAGGTGGGGGACGGCTCAATGTTGTCAAGGCGGATACAAACTAATAATGGCCTCAAGCAGGGCTGCGTGCTGGCCCCCACATTGTTCAACCTGTTCCTGGGGGACTTGGTGCCCCTACTAAACAACTGCAATTCACACTCGCCAAAATTAGGAGGCCTCAATTTACCATGCCTCTTATATGCAGACGACCTGGTGTTAATAAGCCACACAAGAGTTGGGCTTCAAAATCTTCTGAATATGACCCAGAAATATTCTGAGTTAAATGATTTAACAGTGAACCTCGAGAAAACGCAAACAATGACAATCAATAACAACAAAAAGAAGAAAGTTTTCTTGTGGTTCTGGAACAACACCCGAATTAAAGACACCTCGTCGTATAAATATCTAGGCGTGAAGATTGACAGTGGCGGCCAATTCAGCGAACAAAGGGCTAGCATAAGAGGCAAAGGCACTGTTCTGGCAATTGCCTTAAAAACATTAAATAACAACCTCTCCGGCCCTTCTCTGTCCCCCTTACTACATGTGATACGTGCCAAACTGTTACCAACACTAACATATGGGAGTGAGGTCCATCGAGGCAGAGATGCCGTTATACTTGACAGCACAATCGTGTCGGCATATAGAATCATCTTCAGCCTTCCAAGGCGATCCTCCCCAGCACAGATCAGACTGGAGTTTGGAATTCGGTCACAGCTATTGGCACGACAGGGGGCATATATCTGCTCCTGGGATAAAATAAGAAAAACGACCGAAGGGACGCTGAACGAATATCTATGGAAAGAGCTAGAACAGACCCAAAATTCACCAGCTGCAAAACACCTTGAAAAAAGCATAAGGAACACCGGGTTGGCAGGGCTCTGGGCGTCCCCTGTAGATCATAAAACATTCAACAAACTGGTGAAAAAATCGATCAAGCTACAGTCATGGGTTCAGGATAAAGCCATCCTATCAAAAAGATCTCATGCTTGGATGGTATTAAATACATACCTGACACAAGCCTCCCAGCCTTACCTTGCCTTAGGTTACACAAAAAGAATCAAACTGTGCTTTTTAAGATATAGATTGGGATTGTTACCATGCATCCTCCATCTTCCTCACTGGCTGAGACCGAAAGCAGGCACATTATGCAGGTTATGCGGCAAAGGGGCAGAAGACATGCTGCACCTGCTATGCTCGTGTGAGGAACTGCACGAAGAAAGGAAGCTCCTGCTGAAACGCCATTTCATTCTACAGGGGGTACGCACACGAAGGAATGCAGTGCTAACCTGCTTTTCAGGACAGGACCCTCAGCTGAGCTGTAGATTTGTGAAATTTTTAAAAGTAGTAGAAAAAAAACTACCAAAAACTGATCCATGATTAACTCAGCAAAACAGGACATTTGATTTAACTTACACAGATGAATTATTTATGCTGTAGATTTGTAACAAATTTTATTATGTGTTATTGTATCGCATTGGTTTTAATTAACTGTGCAATAAATTATAAACCGTAACCGTATGCATAACAGAATGACAACAATAAACCAAATTGAGTTCATTCCAGACATTTTCAAGAAGGGGGTCATACACTCAGAACACACCACACTCCACACTGCTTGTTACAGCAAGCCATTCTCACACAAAAAAACATAGTTTACTTACTGAAACAAGTACTTCACAAGTATTTCAGTTCACAACCACATACAACAAACAAAACAATTAACCCACAAATCAACACTTAGGACAAAGCAAGAGACAGCCCACAGACTGTACTCAAACCAAACCATTTGTAAATACCAATTGTAGGTCATATTTACAAACGAAAGGACTCTAAAAAAAATGGTACAAAGATTACACCAAGACAAATAGACAGCCAAAAGACTGCCATGTTCAAAAAGACAGGTTCGCGCCTCAGATCTTTTCCAATAATACACCAAATTACCAGTTGGGCTGACAGAACACTCAAAAGCGCTCCATGTCACCACTTATGAATTTTACTAAGTGCCCTGATCCGGATCCGTTTTATATATATATATATTTTGTTCCATGTTGTACTAGTCAGCATGAAAGAAATAAAAAAAATGTAATATACCTAAACCTATTTAGGTATCCCCTCTAGGGGAATCAGCTGAGTAATTCCTAAATCCATATTGGTACCTCTAAGACAGAAACACTTTCTACGAAGTGTGCTAAAAACAGGCATGCCAAGAATATTGTAGCATATACAATATTATTCACCAATGGGCACTTAACTCAATGTGTGCCATTCAAGTTTTCAAAATTTTGAGAAAAATCTCCTCATTACCTGCCTTCATTTGCTGCAGCAAACAAACAAACAAGCCAAAAGCTTGGCCAAGTCATTCCAAAAAGTGTTGCTACAGCAACCTTACCAAACCAAAGTCTCCAGCTTACTCTGCCAAGTTCTGAGTGACCTAATGGTCGTTTTAAAATACTCACGCCAAAGAAGTTCTCAGTTGGGAGCGGCAAACACTTGGAGGGTCAAATCAGGAAAACCAGAAACACATTGGGCTGCAAGGACCAAGAATCTCCGTGCGCAGGGTACATCCTCAGTAGATTCCTCTCTTCTGTCAAGACCACTCCCTTGAATAGCCGCTTCTCCGATGAGGTCCACGTCGGGTGCTAATTTGTAGAAATCAAAAACCTTTAAAGAGCTTCACTGATGCACCTGGTCCTTAAACCAACAAAGAAGAGATTGGCACGGAAGCTGGAATAGTAAAACACAAGTTTATTAACCTCACATGAGGGAGACTGACCTCACATGAGGGAGACTGCGTCAATACGGTACCCTCAGGCCACTGTAATGAGACAGTCTAAGGAGTACAGAGAACATGGGTCTTATATATACATTTGTTGCATAGTCAGCATGAGACCAAGGGAAGGTACTGGCACATACAAGAATATTTATTGACTAATATGGGTATACAAAAATTGCTTGCTCAACAAAGTGGGAGGAGAGACATTTCTCCTTACATCAGTAAAAACAGCCTGACAGTTATACACTAAGAGCAGGTGTATTCTGGCAGCTACAGGTATTTCTGAACATGTGCAAGGCTCTGGCTCAGTGCTGAAGGAATTAACTATATCACATGACACAAGCAGAATACAAGGGCAGTCAACAGTGAAGAGGGAGAAAGCACATTGCTAGCACATGGCTAACTAAAATGGCTGCCACAAACAAAATGGCTTCAGCTGATGCTATCAGCCATGGCAGCTAGTTTTCCACACCCCTGCACTATCCAAACACCACTGCACTACCCAAAACCCTTAAACACTACCCCCAGGACAACCCCCTACACTACACAAACACCACTGCGCTACCCTAAACCCTAAATCTACCCCCAGCACGACCCCCTACACAACCCAAACACCACTGCACTACCCTAAACCCTAAATCTACCCCCATCATGACCCCCTACACTACACAAACACCACTGCACTACCTTATACCCTAAAATACTACCCCCAGCATGACCCCTTATACTACTCGAACACCACTGCGCTATCCTAAACCCTAAGACACTTCCGCCAGCATGACCCCATACACTACACAAACAGCAGTGCACTACCCTAAACCCTAAAACACTACCCCCAGCATGACCCCCTACACTACCCGAACACCACTGCACTACCCAAAAGCCTAAATCTACCCCCAGCACAAACCCCTACACTACGCAAAGACCACTGCACTACCCTGAACCCTAAAAACACTACCTCCAGCAAGACCCCCTACACTGCACAAACACCACTGCACTACCCTAAACCCTAAAACACTACCCCCAGCACAACCCCCTACACTACCCAAACACCACTGCACTACCCTACACCCTAAAACACTACCCGCAGCACGACTCCTACACTACACAAACACCACTGCACTACCCTAAACCCTAAAACACTACCCCCAGCACAACCCCCTACACTACCCAAACACCACTGCACCACCCTACACCCTAAAACACTACCCGCAGCACGACCCCTGAACTACACAAACACCACTGCACTACCCTAAACCGTAAAACACCACCCCCAGCACGACCCCCTTCACTACCCAAACACAACGGCACTACACTAAACTCAAAAACACTACCCCAGCTCGACCCCCTACACTACCCAAACACCACTGCACTACCCTAAACCCTAATACATGAACCCCTACCCTACACAAACACCACTGCACTACCCTAAACCCTAAAACACTACCCCCAGCACGACCCCCTACACTACTCAAACACCACTGCCCTACCCTAAACACTAAAACACTACCCCTACGCTACACAAACACCACTGCACTACCCTAAACCCTAAAACACTATCCCCAGAACGACCCCCTACACTACCCAAACACCACTGCAACACCCTAAACCCTAACAAAACTATCCCCAGTACGACCCCCTACACTACACAAACACCACTGCACTACCCTAAACCCTATAACACTACCCCCAGCAGTACCCCCTACACTACCCAAACACAACTGCACTACCCTAAAACCCTAAAACACTACCCCCAGCATGACCTCCTACACTACACAAACACCACGGCACTACCCTAAACCCTAAAACACTAACCCCAGCAGTACCCCTACACTACCCAAACACAACTGCAATACCCTAAACCCTAAAAAATAACCCCCAGCATGACCCCCTACACTACAAAAACACCACTGCACTACCCTACTGCACTACCCTAAACCCTAAAACACTACCCCTACACTACACAAACACCACTGCACTACCCTAAACCCTAAAACACTACCCCCAGCACGACCCCCTGCACTACCCAAACACCAATGCAATACCCTAAACCCTAAAACACTACCACCAGCACGACCCCCTACACTACACAAACACCACTGCACTACCCTAAACCCTAAAACACTACCCCCAGCAGTACCCCCTACACTACCCAAACACAACTGCACTACCCTAAAACCCTAAAACATTACCCCCAGCATGACCCCCTACACTACACAAACACCACGGCACTACCCTAAACCCTAAAACACTACCCCCAGCAGTACCCCCTACACTACCCAAACACAACTGCACTACCCTAAAACCCTAAAACACTACCCCCAGCATGATCCCTACACTGCACAAACACCACAGCACTACCCTAAACCCTAAAACACTAACCCCAGCAGTACCCCCTACACTACCCAAACACAACTGCATTACACTAAACCCTAAAACACAACCCCCAGCATGACCCCCTACACTACACAAACACCACTGCACTACCCTACTGCACTAACCTAAACCCTAAAACACTACCCCCAGGATGACCCCCTAAACTACCTAAACACCACTGCACTACCCTAAACCCTAAAACACTACCCCCAACATGACCCCTTGCACTACCCAATCACCAATGCAATACCCTAAACCCTAATACACCACCCCCAGCACGACCCCCTACACTGCACAAACACCACTGCGCTACCCTAATCCCTAAATCTACCCCCAGCACGACCCCCTACACTACACAAACACCACTGCACTACCCTAATCCCTAAATCTACCCCCAGCATGACCCCCTACACTACACAAACACCACTGCACTACCCTAAACCCTAAAACACTTCCCCCAGCATGACCCCCTACACTACACAAACACCACTGCACTACCCTAATCCCTAAAACACTACCCCAAGAATGACCCCGTACACTACCAGAACACAACTGCGCTACCCTAGACCCTGAGACTCTTCCCCCAGCATGACCCCCTACACTACACAAACACCACTGCACTACCCTAAACCCTAAAACACTACCCCCAGCACGACACCCTACACTACTCAAACATAACTGCACTACCCTTAACCCTAAAACACTACCACCAGCATGACTCCCTACACTACCCAAACACCACTGCACTACCCGAAACCCTAAATCTACCTCCAGCACAACCCCCTACACTACACAAACACCACTGCACTACCCTAAACCCTAAAACACTACCCAAACACCACTGCACTGCCTTAATCCACAAAACACTACCCCCAGCACGACCCCCTACACTACACAAACACCACTGCACTACCCTAAACCCTAAAACACTATCCCAGCACTACCCCCTACACTACCCAAACACCACTGCACTACCCTAAACCCTAACACACTACCCCAGCACGACACACTACACTGCCCAAACACCACTGCACTACCCTAAACCCTAAAACCCTATCCCCAGCACGACTCCCTACACTACACAAACACCACTGCACTATCCTAAACCCTAAAACACTATCCCCAGCACGACTCTCTACACTACCCAAACACCACTGCACTACACTAAACCCTAATCTACCCCCAGCATATCCTTCCACACTGCACAAACACCACTGCACTACCCTAAACCCTAAAACACTACCCTAATATGAACTCCTACACTACCCAAACACCACTGCACTACCCTAAACCATAAAACACTAACCCCAGCATAACCCCCTACACTACCCAAACACCACTGCACTACCCTAAACCGTAAAACACTACACCCAGCACAACCCCCTACACTACCCATACACCACTGCACTACCCTAAACCCTAAAACACTACCCCCAGCACAACCCCCTACACTACTGCACTACCCTAAACTCTAAAACACTACCCCCAGCACGACCCCTACACTACCCAAACACCACTGCACTACCCTAAACCCTAGAAAAGAAACCCCCACCCCATGCCCAATCCCCCTTACCTCTCACTCCTCGTGGTTCCTCTCTCCTCGTGGTTCCTGCTTCACGTCGTCTCTGAGGGGCGGTGCACGTCGTTGTGAGGAAACGGAACAGACTCTGTTTCCTTACAACGATGTGGATCATCTACATGTTTTTTAGAACGCATGGTCATTTACCATACATACCTTTACAACGAAATTCATTGTAAAGGCATGCGTGGTAAATGACCATGAGTTCTAAACAAATGCGTAGTAGTGACTTCGCGATGTACAACACATGCGTGATAATGCATGCGTTGTAATGGTATCGCGAAGTAAAAAAGTAGTTGTAACGGCTGTTTACCGATCGAAGCTAGCCCCTGTTCTTCAGTGAGTCGTTTATTTGATAAATTAGGAGGAAGGAATGTGTTTTTTTTACCGAAAAGTGCATTCCCGGCTGTTGTATTGTGAAAGTGTCTGCGTGGCCTGGTTTTACTTCCGGTGAGAGAGTGGAAGAGTCTGTTTGGATCTGAAGGAGTTCTGTTGATGTACGGGGGCGGCGCAACACGTCATCAGCAAACACAGCTAATGGAAAGCGTCCTCCCTGAAGTGTGGAGCAGTACCATGAGAGGTCAACGAATCTGCGTCCCACCGCAGTATGACCGTACCACGTGACCCATGTGCCGCCTCCAGGGTACAGGAGGCAGAAGCAGCATCGCAGGTCCTCTTGAAGACCGTTGTAGCACTAATTCTACATTTTGGAACTAGGACATTTTAACCTCGTTGTTCCTGCCAGATACAAAGAGAAGATCCTGTGTTATTCAGTGCCCTTGTTACCTTTTTTGTGGGTTGTGGTGCTTGTCAATTCGCTGCACCGCCGGTGCACACGACTGGGCAACCCACCTCGTGTGCCATCTGCAAGGCCTCTGCTCTCGGATCACTGGTTTCGGTTTCTGGAGTGGCAACATAAACAGTTGCTCCCAAAGGACTAGCCTGAACACTTAGATGAATATCCCCTGCACCAGCATTCCACGGAAATTCTTTCCTAGCTCTCCCACATCGACGAGGACGTCATAATAGCACGGCTCCGCTCGCGACACCGTATGACGTCATCGGAGCCATAAGAGGACCTCGTCGGCGTGCTGATGTCAGTTCCACCCATTTTTTCCGTGCCACCGAGGAAAACAGGCAGACCGAGACATTTTCACATGTATACATAGTATATATACATATATATATACAAATGCATAACCAATAAAGGCATAAAGAAATAGCAACAGATCAATAATTTCTCACTATTAAAACATATGCATGATTGAGACATATTTAAAACATTCATGCCAAACAGTAAAAGCATCTTTTTGGTAGAAACAGGTGGACAACGGGGAGGCGGGTGGGACAGTGAGGAACCCACAGGCAGATACTGTATCCACCAGAAAAAGCGTTACCGAAGGTAAGTAACTTGTTTTTCTGATGGCTACTTCTGCCTGTGGATTCCTCACCTTTTGAATAGAATCCCCAAGCCGCACCTCACCTGGAGGAGGGTGCCCACCTCACTAGACCAAAAAAACTTGCAAAACAGATCAAGCAAAAAGGCCATCCCTCCTAACCTCCGAATCCAATAATAATCAAATAATTTTTTGTCGAAATTATAATGAAAATAATACTTTAAAAATACTTTTATTAACATATGTAGACAAACACTTAAAGGAAAAGTTTTATTTATAATTAATTTAAAGATATTTCATACTTTACAAATCACGCCGAAGTTGCGACTCCATAGCGACTTTTCAAAATGGCTACCAGAATGCGCGCAGCCATCGTGTAGGTTGCATATGATAGTGTTATATTGTTGAGGGACTGCATGTATGAGTAATTGTATGGGTGAATGAGTGGATGTGTGTGTAGACCTAGGAATCAGTCAGTGCGTATTTAGTACCTGGTAATGGTGTGTCTATTTTTTCGAAAATGGTAGCCTGTATTTTAGAGTGGGTGTATCAAAGGTTATATTAAGGTGTGAGGAGGTGCATCAGATTTTCACATGGATAATGTCATCAGTGATGTCATTTGACATGTCAACAGTGATGTCATCAGTGATGTCACTGACCATGTCATGAATGATGTAATATGTGACGTCATCAGCAGTGCATTGCTGGGGCACGAGTTATAGTTCGCTGAACTAACTATAACGCCGGAATTTTTATGTTTTTATACAAGTGAAATGTCCAACTAACTATTACGTTCCTGAAACCTATGGTTTTTTTCAGTGAATATATATATATATGACTCCGGAAATGGGCCTCTGTGTTTTGTGTCACGGCAGTGAATTGATGGGCTTCTTCGTGCCCGTTGTTTAAAGAGGCCGCCCTGAAGGGTTGGAGGCTCCGATGCTCGAAGGATGTTTGATGGATTAAATACAGGAGCATGACCCACTCGCTGCTGACTTGCCTTCAAGGAGATGCTAAAATAGCGAAAATAGCAGCAGCCTGGAAGGGATTTGGTGAGAATGACTTTCTGTACGAATCGTTCCGGAGGAAAAACATTTATCAAGGGAACCGGAATAAATATGCATTAAGCTGAAAGTAAGAACTTTCATGACTGTGTTCCATTTGGATTTTATTAACATGAATGCATTTCAAAGTAAGAAAGTATAATATGATTTATGCAAACTAAACGAGAACTTTCATAATACTTGCACTAATTTGAACTTTAAAATGCATTATGGGAGATGTATTGCGCATAAGTCATGTGACCCAGGACTTTTAAATACATGCACGTATGCACTTGGCCAATCGTTTCCTCCCGTGATCAAGGCATAACGCTGAAACGCGTAGGGTGAAAGGAAGCATATGGTGCTGTTTAAACCTTGATTAAAATGAGCTGACTCCGGAAATGGGCCTCTGTGTTTTGTGTCACGGCAGTGAATTGATGGGCTTCTTCGTGCCCGTTGTTTCAAGAGGCCGCCCTGAAGGGTTGGAGGCTCCGATGCTCGAAGGATGTTTGATGGATATATATATATATATATATATATATATATATATTATCTACTGGCGGTCGCAAGTAGATAGTTATAGAGTTATAGTTAGGACCGTGTTTCCATAGGAAATCCGCAACATACTATTTGGAATAACTTTGGCGCCGGTTGACGAATCTTCGCGAAATTTTCAAAATAGGTGGGGCTCTCCGCTCAGCTCCTACCCTGAAAGTCTCGGGGGGATTCGTTAAAGGGGGCTGAGAAAAAAGGGGGTCCCAAAACACGTTTTCGCCATGCAATTTTCCATAGGGACCTTTAGTTGAAGGTACAGCCCGAACAGCTGAACAGAATTACTTGAAATTTGGCAAAGAGGTAGTCCTCAGGTCAGGGATGTGCCTTTTGCATATGTGGAGTCAATCTGTTCAGTAGTTCCTGAGAAAATTGCAGTTAAAAGTACATAAATATCTATAGGCGTGCACCGTGCGTGCACGCTAACGTGCGCGAGCGTAATTCTGATTGGTGGTTACATGGCAGTCAACGTTCGTATCGGTCGAAATCAGGAAGTGTCGCCCGCCATTTTGTTTGTTTTCAGTGCGAGAGTGAAAAAAGGAAGGTGGCAAACGTGAAAAGGGGGCAGGGTAGAGAGTTCCTGACCCCCTAGCCTTTGTCAGGGGGTCCCTGAAGGACCCCGAAGGCAGAAAAAAACATTTACATTTTTTTTTTTTAAATCGCGGAGTGCGCGCACGGTGCGCGCATGGTGCGCGCACGGTGAAAAACCATTAATATATAAAAAATATAATAATACATACATAACTTAGCATTTAAAAAAACGTACAAATTCACTGAAAAAACCATAGGTTTCACACACGTTATAGTTAGGAATTAGCATTTAAAAAACCTTGCAAATTCACTTAAAAAACCATAGGTTTCACACATGTTATAGTTAGCTGGACATTTCACTCGTAAAAAACCAATGAAATTCCCACGTTATAGTTAGTTCAGGTAACTATAACTCGCGCGACCGCAATCCACAATGTGTCATTTCAGATGTCATCATTGATGTCATCAGTGATGTCACTGAGCATGTCATGAGTGATGTAATATGTGACGTCATCAGCAGTGCATTGTGGGCGCGCGAGTTATAGTTACCTGAACTAACTATAACGTGGGAATTTCATTGGTTTTTTACGAGTGAAATGTCCAGCTAACTATAACATGTGTGAAACCTATGGTTTTTTAACGAATATATATATGTATTGATATATATATATGTATATTACCTACTGGCGGTCGCCAGTAGGTAGTTATAGTTAGGACCCCTTTTCCATAGGAAATCCGCAACATTCTATTTTGAATAACTTTGGCGCCGGTCGATGAATCCTCGCGAATTTCTCAAAATAGGTGGGGCGCTACGCTCCGCTCCTACCCTGAAAGTCTCGGGGGGATCCGTCAAGCGGGGGCTGAGATAAAAGGGGGGTCCCAAAACGCGTTTTTCCCATGCATTTTTCCATAGGACCTTTAGAACGAGCTACAGCCCGAACGGCTGAACAGAATTACTCGAAATTTGGCAGAGAGGTAGTCCCTAGGTCAAGGAAGTGCCTTTTGTAGGTTTGGTGTAAATCTGTTCAGTAGATTCTGAGAAAATAGCCTTTAAATCAATATATATATATGAGCCCGCTTACGGTACGCTTACCGTACGCTTACCGTAAGCGTACGGTGGCGTGCGCGAGCGCGATTCTGATTGGCTCTTAGATCTTAGTAAACATTCGAATCGGCCGAAACCAGGAAGCGGCGGCCGCCATTTTGTGTATTTCACTCTGAAAAAAAAGAGTGAAAACAAGAAAAGGGGGCAATGAGGAGAGTTACAGACCCCCTAACATTTGTAAGGGGGTCAAAGAAGGACAGAAAAGTACAAAAAAAACATTTATTGATTTTTAAAAAAATCACGGGGTACGCGTACGGTAAGCTTACGGTAAGCGTACGGTAAAAAAAATAAAAAAAAATAAATGAAAAGCAGATTTAAGAGTTTAGATATTAGGGAGCTCTAAAAAGAGCTGTTGTGTTTATGAAGTCATTTTTTTAGTGGTACCTACAAGTAAGTACCGATGCAGAGTCTAAGGTTCAAAAGGAAGACTCTGTTCCCTTCATCATTGAAGTGCACACCATCTCCTCTATAAATGTCTTGCATGTCATAACGCAAGTTGTTGTGGTAAATGGCACCCATACCATAGTCACGGAGGAAAGCAGAAACAGATTTGTTGACGTGCTTTCTTGCTTTGTCAATCTGTGGACAGAAATGATTGGACCAGTTCCATTTTTGCCTTTGGCATATGTTGGAAAACACAAAGGCAGTTTTAGGGAAAAGTGAAAACAGTTGTGCAAAGGTGTCCTTCATAAGCATTTCCAGACCTACCCCAGTCAAAGTGCCTAGGTCATTGCCACCACAGTGCACTATTATGAGGTCAGGGTGTTGGATTTGCATGAAGGATTTCACCAATGGCATCAATTGGTGCCACTTTAACCCTCTCTGACCAATCCATTTAATGTCTACATTTGGCAAAGCAAGGTCTCTCACCATATCTGTTTTCTCTGCAAACTTTTCACTCCAGAAGACATAGCTGTGCCCTACAATCCACACTGTGAACATCTTCAAAGGAGATCTGGATGCACTCAGGAGGTGTCTTTCAGTAGAATGGCAATATGAAAAGAAAGACAGTTTGGAAATGGAGGCATACATATTTTTTTCAAAACAAAAAGAACTGATTGGCTGTTTCATACCATTCTAGAATAAAAACTAGGCTGTATGTGTAAATTAATAGAAGCATGTTTTGTATTGGTACAAAAAAATGTGTAACCAAAGAACAGTACTATGGATTTGCTGTTAGGTTTGAAAAGTCAAGCACTCTTGCTCTGTGGAATTGAAACATTGTTTGGCGAACTTCTGACCTAACTCAACACAGCAGTGTTCCATGAGCTGTTGCTATGGTAGCAGGCAGAAGTCAAGTTGGGGGAAGGGTACTAGGCAGAAGTCAAGTTGGGGGAAGGGTACTTTTGGAAAAGGGTTGGTTTTCAACCAATAGAAATGTGTGATTACATTTGAAAAAAAGGGGGAAGCACTGAGATTTGAAACTTACATGTATATGTGTGGAAAAATAGAGGGAAAGTTTGCCATTATCTGGTTCTGCTGAGAGGAGAGAGGTGAACACAACAGAGATCCTGGCTCTGATAATCTGCTGTTTGAGTGTCACATTTCTTTCACAACTAACTAATTTTAAAGGTGAGTTTACAGTTTGAGAGGGGATGTATGTGGTAACTTAAGAAATGAATAATAGAAATGGAAATTGTTTTTGTTGTAGTTGCGTTTATCATTTTCTGTTTTGGGAGAAATTTAAATGTGAGGAACATGTAAAATAATATGGAGTATGTTTTCACAATAAATTAAGGTGTACTGGAAAAAAAAAGAATAGTTTAAGGGTTTGAGGTTGGACTCAGTAATGCAAATACATTCAGCATCACTAAGGCTGGTTGCCCTTGCTGGAGTGTAGGCAGTCACCGAGAATACACATGGTGGTGGTCTGAAAAAACAGTTTGGACATGTGCATTTAAAAAAATCAAAAAAAGTGGTTTCATAATGTGTCAGTCTGTAAAAGTGATTTTCACTTGCCCCGAAAAAAAAAGAGCAGTAAGTGTGCTTTCAAATTGGCAAAGAAATTTCGTTTTGGGACTAATGTGAAAACATGACTCTGTGTGCAGAGAGGAATTATAGGCAGAGATTTATTGCGTATTGCTCTGGTGATTTCACAGTTGCATTAGATGGAAAGGGGGAGTGAATTTTTGGGGGAAGAAGCAGACTCTTAGCACACACCCATGTGCTTGCCATGTATAATCATGCACAGTATTTACAAGCGAGTGGGGTTTTCAGGTTTCAGTCTGTAATGCAAATACATTCAGCATCACTAAGGCTGGTTGCCCTTGCTGGAGTGTAGGCAGTCACCGAGAATACACATGGTGGTGGTCTGAAAAAACAGTTTGGACATGTGCATTTAAATAAATCAAAAAAAGTGGTTTCATAATGTGTCAGTCTGTAAAAGTGATTTTCACTTGCCCCGAAAAAAAAAAGAGCAGTAAGTGTGCTTTCAAATTGGCAAAGAAATTTCGTTTTGGGACTAATGTGAAAACATGACTCTGTGTGCAGAGAGGATTTATAGGCAGAGATTTATTGCGTATTGCTCTGGTGATTTCACAGTTGCATTAGATGGAAAGGGGGAGCCATTTTTTGGTGCAGAAGCAGACTCTTAGCACACACCCATGTGCTTGCCATGTATAATCATGCACAGTATTTACAAGCGAGTGGGGTTTTCAGGTTTCAGTCTGTAATGCAAATACATTCAGCATCACAGAGTCATGTTTTCACATTAGTCCCAAAACGAAATAGTTAGGAATTAGCATTTAAAAAACCTTTGAAATTCACTGAAAAAACCATGGGTTTCACACACGTTATAGTTAGGAATTAGCATTTAAAAAACCTTAGAAATTCAATGAAAAAACCAAAGGTTTCACACATGTTATAGTTAGCTGGACATTTCACTCGTAAAAAACCATTGAAATTCCCCCGTTATAGTTAGTTCAGCTAACTATAACTCGCGCGCCCGCAATGCACTGCTGATGACGTCACATATTACATCACTCATGACATGGTCAGTGACATCACTCATGACATCACTGATGACATCTCAAATGACATCACTGATGACATCATCCTTGTGATAGAGTGGCAGACCTCCTCTCACCCTAATATCACCTTTGATACACACATTCAAAAATAGAAACTAAAATTTTCAAAACAATGGACATACCAATACCAGTTACAACAACCTATTCAGTAATTCTAAGATCCACATACACATCCACTCATTCACCAACAGTCCTATACAGTCACTCATACATGTACTCACTCATCATATGTACTCATACACCTATACATCCTGTTACACAACGCCACTCATCCATAGAGTTACTCACACACATAGTCACTCATGCTAATAAAGAATCAAACATCCATTTACTTGCATATACAGTTATACACACACCACCACACTTACTTCTACAGAAACTTACACATACTTAGTCTTTTAAACAATCACTTATAGAAACACATACTTATTCATACAGGAACTCTTCCAATCTCTCACTCTCACCTATACTCACTTATATTCACCAATAGTCACATATACTAGTTTAAAACATATGTAGTTACTCATAAAGACACTATTGAGACAGTCATTCACTCACTAGCACACCCATGCACACACTCATCCACCCATACAGTCCTGCACACATGCTGTCTTCAACACATACAAACAGTGAGTCACTCATTCATGCACCTATGCACTACATAATAACCCCCACCGAACCATGAAGACACTCAGACACTCATACTGATACTCAAAAAACCAACTAATAACCTATATAGACACTCATGTAGCTACTCACCAACCCATGCAGCCACTTATACACAAAGTGAGAGACTGATACAGATATTTACATATTTAAACATTACTCACTAAGCCATGTATTCACTATGATACACTTAATCAGTCAGTTACACAATCAATTTTTCAAAAACAAATCATCCATTTAGACACTTATATACCCATTTATTCTTCCATCGACCTTGAGATATACATATATAAAACATATTTAATTTTCAGAAAAACCCACATTCACTGGATGATGTCATCAGTGATGTCATTTGAGATGTCATCAGTGATGTCATGAGTGATGTCACTGACCATGTCATGAGTGATGTAATATGTGACGTCATCAGCAGTGCATTGCGGGCGCGCGAGTTATAGTTAGCTGAACTAACTATAACGGGGGAATTTCAATGGTTTTTTACGAGTGAAATGTCCAGCTAACTATAACATGTGTGAAACCTTTGGTTTTTTCATTGAATATATATATATATAAATCCTACAGCAGATCATCAAATAAGCCCCCTAGTTTCTAAAGGAAAAGCATATATTGACTTGCCTATAACTTTGGCATTGTTTGACGAATCTGCAAGAAATGTTTCCCAAAAAGTGTCAAAGTAGGTTCTGTGTGTCATGGAAAGTTTGAGGGTGATCCATGCAGTGGGGACAGAGAAATAGGGGCACAAAATAAGGGTGCCTTTGTTACACATCACAGATATTGCTGATTATTTTGACATACTACTGCATGGTACAAAGGTCTTACATTCGTTGACATGTTATAGCCTATGTGATACATTTTCTATGGCACTCTCCCAGGTGCTGCTTCCTACTTAGTACATTATATCCGAGTTACACTTTGTTTACCCCTACTTCCCGCCTCCTCACTCATGTTGCTGTGTGTTTACCTTCCCAGCCTGTCTGGAGAGTCCCGACTATTCAGACGCTATGTGGAAGGGCTATTTTATGTGTTCAGTCCTCGTTTTGTGCAGACCTAAGGTGTTGTACAAGGGGTTCCCAGAAATCCCTGGGTCTAGAGGCCTGTGGTAACTCCTCTGTATATTTCTCCAGTGACTCTTTGCAATAGGTCATATCCGCAATCCAGTCCTTGTGTCGTGGCGGGCGCCTGCTACCCCATCTTAGGGCTATGCGTCTCTGCCAGCAATAGTGCCACAGCTAGAAGCTTTCGTCTCTTAGCCAGCCGAATCTTATAGATACCCAGCAGGCACACCAGCGGAGTGTCAGGTACATGCCCTGCCAGCATTAGCGTGAGGACACTAGTGATGTCTTGCCAATATTGTCGGAGTTGGGGGCATGCCCATGCCCATGCCATATGCAGAAAATTCTCTCCAGAAGCGCCACATCTGTGGCACTTGTCTTCCAGTCGCAGTCCATATTTGTGCAATTTCGCCGGAGTGTAATATCATGGTGTTTGAATTTAAAATGTATGATGCGCAGGTTGCAGTTTGATGTAAGCAACTGCAACTGTGCACAACTGTAGTCCCAGTCTCCTTCAGTTATAGAGCCCCCTACTGCTTCTTCCGATCTTTGTAATGATTTATTTAGAGCTTGACTCTGTTCTCCCTGGCTGCCGTTATACAATCGTGTCACCATGCGTTCTCGTGTGGTTGATGTTAGCATGATTTGCAATGCATTCAGTTGTGGTGGTTCATCTGGGAATGTGGCATATAATTCAGTAACTGCCATACGCAGGCGCAAATATGCAAATATTTTTAGTGGCGTGCGATGCACACTGAGGGTCGTCTTGTGGTATAAATTGGCTGTGTGGAAATATGTTACCCATAGTTCTTAGACCCATGTCTCTCAGTAAAGTTTGTAAGTCCTCAAGGTTCCTATTTTTTATTTTTTCCAAAATTTTACCATAGTATAGTTATATTTCCCTTCTCTTTCCTCAGTCCCCAGAAATACAGTCCTGATGAGACCCGGTATTTAAAAGTGGGTCGAAACGCCGTTGACAACAAAATAAGAGACAGCCTTGACTGAATTACTGTATATTGTATATAAACTGTCCTTATAATCCTTTTTTCCAATAACCTTCTATACTTTCGTTTTTTCTTGTTTGGTCACATTATAAAAGGTTATGGTTTTTTCACTGGGGCTCACTTTGCACTGCGAATGTAAGAAAGAGAGGTATTGTGTATATATAAAGTGTTTTTAAATGTGATTTAAAAAGTGTATATTAAATAAAGACCTCGGCTGAGGCTTGGTAGATTTCAAAAAGAAAATAGGTCGTGTGTGGGCTTACTGTGATTATTATTGATTTGGTCTTATTTTATTTTTCATTCCTTATTGTTCTTGACTTACACGTGCGAGATTAACTCAAAAACAACCATTGATGTTGTATGTAACAGATGAATATCTTTAAATGAGTTCCTTGTGAATGTTGTTTGTAGTACATCATACACCTACAAGGGCGTGGCCAAGTAGCATGGCCGGCAGGACGTGAGCTTCTTCAGCTCCGGCCGATCAGCCGCTAAAATCCTGATTCCACCTTCTACTGAACGCCTGCAAGAACGCTCGGAGAGCGACTGAGGTCCCCCACACGTCGTGGGTGACTGGAGGCTTTGTGGGCTTCGTTAGTGGTCTCCTGCTGCCTGGAGAGGCTCCGGACCCGCCTGCCTGGTGGGGCGCGATCACGCGAGCTCGGGGATGAGGCCTGCGTCTCCCTGAGCGCCACTCGGAAGCGGTGTAACCCGATCTGCTCGCCTCTGTATGCCTGGCTGTGGTGGTGGGGGTGCCCGACGCGATCTGGGGTCCCTCGGAGCTGGTCAGAAGCGCTGATGACCGTGTAGGACTGGAGCGGCTGAGGAGACACGAGGACCGCGAAGCGGCGCCCCTCCCCCCCCCCGACTGCGGTGGAGCTGAAAGCGGTGACGGCATTCGACAGTGCTGGTGCTCTTAAGCCGTGTGGGCGCGGTGCCTGATCCCGCTGGGGACTGCCTGGGGACCTGCCTGGATAAGCAAAATCGTTCGCCCCTGTCTCCCTCCTGGGCGGTGGTGACCGGAGGCGGATTGAGCTGTGAGGAGATTGCAGGAGAGGTCGGCCGGGAGCTGGGGTTCGCCGGCGGCTGCCCGGGAGAGAGGGAGGTTCGTGATAACTCTATCCCTGAAATGCTGCGGTGAGTTGGGCTGGAACGGGGCGCGTGTGCCGACAGTGGCTCTGAGGGCCTATTAGACGGGTCGTGGCTGCTGTGTGACGGGGCTGAAGATCTGCGCTGTGTTGAGGGACGACCACAGATTGGGCCTGCGGCTGCGGACCTGCCTGTGTACGGAGCACCGGCTGCTGATCCCTGGGTACGAAGAAGGAGGCTTGCAGCTTGGTGGGCGGCCTGTGGGCTCGGGGGGACTGAATGACGTGGGGGTGCTGCCGCCCCGGATGCCCTCCCCTGGTACCTCTGGTGTAGTTGTTCTCCCTGGGCCCAGCTGCGGTTTGAGGAGTGGAGCGGATTAGCTGAGGACTGGGGGCAGTGACGGGGTCCCCCCTCTGGGCCAGGAAGACGCGGTGTACAGGTTGGAAGTAGGTGTGGGAACCTGTGGTCACCTGCTACTGGGGCCCCTGTGCTGACGCTGAGCCACGAGAGGGGAGGGGTGTGGTGGAGACCTGCGGAATCGGCCCTCTGGACAGTGGGTACCTCCGATAGAGCTGAGACCACTGATTTGTCGATATGGGCAAGCCTAGGCCCAAAACTACGGACACAGGACATGACTCGGAGGATGCAGCGACAGACTTGCCGCAGAAGGCGGCTGGAGACCCTATACAGAAGCAGCTCCAAGAGATCTTAGCAGCCATTACGGACACTAAAGCCACCCTTCACCAGGACATTACTACGGTGGCGGTTGGGCTGGGCCTCTTACGTGATGAGCACAAAAAGCTGGCGGGGAGGGTCAAGGAAGCCGAAACTAGCCTTGCGAAGCTGCTCCCGGCCACCAAATATACGGCCCAGCAGCTGCACGCTCTCACAGCAAGGGTGAACTCACTAGAACGGAGAGCGGCTGATGCGGAAGGCAGGAATCGGAGGAACAACGTCCGAGTGGTAGGCCTGCCGGAGGGAGTGGAAGGGGCCGACATGGTAGCTTACCTAGAGTCATGGCTTAAAACGGTGGTGGCTCCTGAGGGGTTATCTAGCTTTTATACGCTGGAGAGGGCCCATAGGGTCCCGACAAGGCCGCTCGAGCCGGGCAGGCCGCCGAGGCCGGTGATTGCTCGCCTACTGCACTACCGTGACCGGGACTTCCTGCTACAGAGGGCGAGAACGGTGGGCCCCTTTACAGTGGATAATAGTAGAGTCACACTTTTCCCAGATTATACCCTGGAGGTGCAGCGCCGACGGGCCTCGTACTCGGAGGTTAAGAAGGCAATGAGGAAGGAGAACTTGCAGTATTCTCTCCTGTTTCCAGCGCGGTTGCGAGTAACTCTTAAGGACACGTCTCACTTCTTTGACACTCCTGAGGAGGCTTGGGAGTGGCTGGAGAAGTACACAGGTGGCTTGGTGGCCGAGGATAGACGTGTGAGGTCAGCGCCTCGCGGTGGAGTGACCGGCAGGCGTGGGTTGCGGCGGCTGAGACGGGGATCCCGGACAGGGCCCTCTGTTGTGCAGGCGGGACTAGAGAGGGTGGCTGCTCTGCGGGCAGTGGAGTCTGTATCGGGCTCTACTAGCCCGCCTTTGAACACTGGGGAGGAGGGATCTGATGAGGACTCTGCAGAAAGTGGAACGGACTTCTCTACTGTTAGTTGCACAAAACCCCCGGTGATTACACCCCAAAGTGTAGAAGAGATAATTTGACCCTGGGGTGGTGCGGTTGGGACGGAGCGGGTGCCTAGTTGACAGTTGCTGACTGTGAGCGGGATGGGGCGAGCTTGAGAAGGTAGCCTGGTTATACGCGGCTGGCGCCATCTGATTGGTTGCAGAGCCGGCTCTGCGATGGCTGCGAACACCCTTACCTCTGAAGTAGTCTGGGGATTTTGCTTAGTTGTTCACGTTTGTATTTTTGTTTGGATGGGCACTAGTTTTAAAGTAACTGTCCTTGGGAGGGGGGTTGAGTTGGGGTATGTTCACCAAGGTTTCTGGCATGACACTTGTGATTTATTGATGAGGCGCCGGATATATCAGGTTCCATGGGGTCACTGAATGACTTGAGGTGTATAACATGGAATGTTAGAGGGCTGCACACCATGAGCCGACGACATAAGGTTCATGCCTATCTGGTACGGAGGGGAGTACAGATAGCATTCCTACAGGAGACGCATATAACGGGCTCGGAGGGACTAGGGCTGAGGCGTAGATGGAGAGGTCAGGTTTACCATACTTCATACTCTGCATTTGCGCGTGTAGTGTTGGTGTGGATAAGAGCTGGGGTCCCTTTTCAGATGACGCAGCAACTTGTAGACCCGTAAGGGCGATATGTTGTAGTGCAGGGTCGCCTGGACGGGAGGGATGTTACGTTGGCCAGTATTTATGCCCCGAACACTGAACAGCAGGCCTTTTTTACTTTATTGTCCCATAGGTTGGCTTCTTGTTTGGCTGGTCCAATCATGCTCAGGGGCGACTTCAACTCAGTGACAGATGTTGCCCTGGATAGATCTCATCACCCGCTCTTGACAGCGTCATCTGTAGCGATAGCTAGGGCCCGAGGGACATGGCAATCGCGTTGGGGGTTGGTGGACACATGGAGGGAGCATCACCCAGGCGAGAGGGACTATTCCCTTTTCTCCCCGCTACATGAGTTGCATGTTCGGATAGATGCGATGCTGTGCTCCCCTGATTTATATGTGGCGGTTCAACATAGTGAATACTTGACCAGAACGATTTCAGATCATAACCCTCTGTTGCTGAGATTATGTTGGGTCCAACAGCGTTCAGCGATTCCGACGTGGCGCCTGAACCCGGATTTGCTGGAGGATCCGGTCTTTCAAGTGGCGACTGGGGAAGGGGTGGCCCAGTACTTCCGAGAGAATGCTGGTTCCGCTTCCTCACTGGCTGTAGAATGGGACGCGTTTAAAGTGGTAGTGAGGGGACTCTGCATAGCTCAAAAGATAGGGGTCCGAAAAGTTCTTCTTCGGGATATAGAGACTGCGGATCAACGACTGCGTGACTTAGAGCGTGCTCGCTCGTAACACCCAGAGGGGCAGGGAGAGGTGCTGGATACTCGGGCGGCAGTGGCGGTGGGGGTTGAGAAGTTAAGGTGTTATGATTATAGGAAGCATTTGGTGCGCGCCCACGCAGAGCGTGACAAATCGGGTACGTTGTTGGCCTGGCTTGCAAATCCCTTACGACAGGCGACCCCTATATTGGCGATAGACGATCCGATCGAGGGGGTGTGTTACACCCAACAGGGCATTAATCGTCTTTTTGCCGGATATTATGAGGAACTGTACTCCAGTAGAGTGGACTTAGACGAGGGCTGATTGGGGGAATTCTTAGCTGGGGAGGACCTGCCGAGCCTTGACAGAGCGGAAGCGGATGTGTTGGGCCACGAGATCACGCTGGGGGAAGTGCGGGGCGCAATCAAACACATGGCGCGGAGGAAGACGCCAGGGGTGGATGGTTTACCGATCGAGTTCTATGCGTCGTACGTCGAGATGCTGGCCCCTCGCTTGGTGACTCTCTACAATGAAGCATGGAGGATGGGCCGGCTCCCTGCCACGACGCGTGAGGCGCTCATAATCCCGTTATTGAAGCCTGGGAAGGCCCCCTCTGATGTAGCTGCCTATCGGCCGTTATCTATGCTTACCACCGATTATAAGATATTGAGCCGAATTTTGGCCTCTCGTCTCTTGCCGTATATGACCCGACTGGTTCATGCGGACCAGGCGGAGTTTATCCCCAAGCGTACTACGGCGGGTAATGTTCGCCGCCTGATACGTGTATTGGAGGCCGATATGTATACATCGCGTGATGCTGCCATATTTTCGGTTGATATAAAAAAGGCCTGTGATAGCCTGGAGTGGCCCCATCTATTCCAGGTCCTGCGTGCTTTTGGGCTGGGGGAGCAGTTTGTGGCTTGGACGGCGTTGTTGTATAAGGATACTACGGCCAGAACCAAATCAGGGGGTTTAATATCGCCTCCCTGTGCGGTGGGTAGGGGGACGAGACAGGGGTGTCCTCTATCCCCGCTATTGTTTGCCCGCTGGAGGCCCAGGCCCGAACGGGGAGTTGGTTTAGGGGACTTCAGGTGCATGATGAAACCCATTATTTAGCTCTGTACGCGGATGATCTCCTCCTGTTCTTAGCTGATACTAAGGGGGAGTTGAAGGGAGCCAAGCGCCTGCTTCAATGTGTAGAAGAATTGGCGGGACTGAAAGTGAATTGGGCAAAATCAGGGCTTTTCCCCACTTCCAGGACAGCTGGGGGGCCTCGCAGTGCGGAGGGAGTGCAGTGGGACTACGCCTGTATGACATATCTGGGGACACGTATTTACCATGACCAAAAAGACTTGGTAGAGGGGAACATCGGTAGGGCGATACGGGGTCTCCAGGGCAGTATGGATTTTTGGAAGACGTTGCCGTTGTCCCTGATGGGGAGAATGGCGCTCCTCAAGAGGGTGGCACTCCCCCGGTTGCTATATTATTTCCGGACGCTCCCGGTGTGGATCCCTGCGGCGACGTATAAGAGACTTCAGTAGATGATAACGGGGTTCTTATGGCTTGCTGGCAGACGTAGGGTAGCCTTGCACACGTTGATGAGACCGCGGGGGGAAGAGGGGTTGGCAGTTCCGGACTTGGAGACCTACTATTTAGCTGCTCAGTTACAGTGGTTGACCCAGGCGGTGGCTAGAGAGTTTCGGGGGGTAGGGGAAATTCCGAGGGGGCGGATTTCAGCATGCCTCCTGTCCGGGATTATCTTGCAACAGCCGATGCGTCTCGGGGGTCTCCCTAGTGAGGTACGGACCTTCAGGTTATCTTGGAATAGGAGTCAACAGAGGGCGCGGATTACGCGCCCGTATGCGCCAGAGAACCTGTTGTTGATGTGTCAGCAGTTGCCCCATGGGGGCAACTGGTCGGCACTTGCACGGTGGAATGATTCTGGACTGACGACTGTGGGGGATCTATATGAAGACAATGCACTGTTGCCCTATGAGACACTCCGCAACCGGTTCGATCTCCCTCGTGGGGATTACCTACTGCACGCGGCGCTGGTGTCGGCTATTCAGCGTCGGTGGAAGTGGGGGTTGTCTGAGCCTGGAACATCCATGGCCTGCCAATATGTGGTACTGGCGGCTGGCACCATTAAAGCGGTCACATGTTTATATCGACGGATGTCCTGCGAAAGGTTAGGCCCCCTCGTTAGGTTGAAGCAGCATTGGGAGGAGGATATTGAGGGCGAAATACCTGAAAAAATATGGGCCGAGTTGTTGGGGAGGCCCTGGAAATGTTTTAGAAACGCCAGATTCCAGCAGATCCAACTTTTCATATTGCACAGGGCTTACCTTACTCCTGTTAAAATTCAACAGTATTTTCACACACTTACGGCGAATTGTCCTAGGTGTCATGCAGAGGGGGCTGACTTTCGCCACATGCTGTGGAGCTGCCCTCGGATAGGGGCCTATTGGCAGGAGGTCTGGTCCTTACTATGCGAAGTCACGGATAGGGAGATTGAATTTGGTATCGCTCCTTGCCTGCTGCATTGGTTTCCCCACACCTCGAAGACTAAAATAACTAGTAAATTTATGGATCTGGGGTTGGTACTAGCCAAGCGGGAGATTACAGCTAATTGGAAGGCGCAGCGAGGTCCGCGATTGCAGAAGTGGAAGGCAGAATTCATTAGGTGGGGCGGAATGTGAAACGGCTCTTAGATTACAGGCGGCTACTCGCGCTCATAGCGATAAGGCAATGGACTCGGCCCGAGCCTGGAGAGCGTTAGCAGAACTCCTGAAATCCATAGACTCTGATATTGAGGAAGGATCGGAGATTACCGACCCGCAAAACATACCCTCCTCTGGGCCTGGTTTGAATGATTCTGGGAGAATGGATGGTTGTTCTAGTCAGCTTGTCAGTAGTCCTGAACTGGGAAAGTTTGCAGTGTACCTTACAATTGTAACAGGTGTAAGTATGAGCAAAACCGAAGACCTTATTCTGTATCCCCTCAACAAGTCATGCCAGGAGAGTTGCGGGAATGGGGGGTAGGAGGGAGGAGGGGAGATAACATGGGGTAGGTTTTAGGATTCTATGTACTTTTATCTTATTGAGATATGGAACTTCCGAGTGCGCTCACTGTTATTAGCATTGTTACGTTGCATCTTGCTATGGAAAGAAGATGGTACAGTTAGTGGGTGGTGTATCACAGGATGTTACAATGTGTACGGACAACGTTGACTGTAACCCATAGATCACGAAAAGTCTTGAGTGTACAAGGAGTATTGTGTATTAGGGTACTGGTATGTGAGCGGAAGCTCCTGATTGAAGTGCTCCTGAAGTATTGTGCAAGGTTAATCAATAAACATATTTTACAAAAAAAAAATTTAAAAAATTGACCATACACCTACACTGCTGGGCACACATGAAAGCAAGAACACACATACATGATGACCCTGGCCAGCCTGCCTGTAATCCTGTGGATAGAATCCCACTATGTGTTGGCAGTGCCCCCAAACCAGACATGTGTACAATATAGCCAACATGAACAAAGAATGAATATGAAAACGGTATGTCATCTAAAAACAACATCATTGCACCCACAAGTATCAGAGACAGGAAGAATTGAAGTCCCTGTAACCCCTGTAAATATAGAATAAGTGAGACAAGCCATTGGCACAGTTGAAGTGGCACACAGAGCATGTGGCACAGTAAACCATATACACACAGAAACAACTTTATTTAGTAAGGACACTGACAAAACTGACAACAGGAGCAACTATCTTTATTCACATATTGCACAGATAGGCACCAATATTAGACAAGAGCAAGGCACAAAATGCATAGCCTGTCCATGAGAAGCTGCACAGGCAGGGGGCACACAACAGTGAACGACAAGGTCAGTGGGCAGGACAAAGTGCAGGCTGAGTTCATGAGAAGCTGCACAGGCAGGGGGGCAAACAGCAGTGAACAGCAAGGCCAGTGGGAAGGACAAAGTGCAGACTGAGTCCATGAGAAGCTGCACAGGCAGGGGGCAAACAGCAGTGAACAGCAAGGCCAGTGGCCAGTCCAAGGTGCAGAGTGAGTCCATGAGAAGCTGCACAGGCAAGGGGCAAACAGCAGTGAACAGCAAGGCAAGTCCAAGGTGCAGACTGTGTCCATGAGAAGCTGCACAGGCAGGGGGCAAACAGCAGTGAACAGCAAGGCCAGTGGCCAGTCCAAGGTGCAGACTGAGTCCATGAGAAGCTGCACAGGCAGGGGGACAAAGCAGTGAACAGCAAGGCCAGTGGGCAGGACAAAGTGCAGACTGAGTCCATGAGAAGCTGCACAGGGAATGTGTGTGACTGTACCCTGCCATGGTCAGCAACACAGTCTGGAGTGTCACGATGGGCTGAACTCGGACAAGACGGAGGTCCTCATCCTCGGACCCAACCCCTCGGCCTGGGATGACTCCTGGTGGCCGACCACTCTTGGGACAGCACCGACACCCACCGACCACGCACGCATGCAATTTAGGGTTCATCTTCGACTCCTCCCTCTCCATGTCCAAACAGGTCAACGTTGTCTCCTCCTCCTGCTACAACACCCTCCGCACGCTTCGCAGGATCTACAATTGGATCCCGACCGAAACAAGAAGGACGGTGAGACAGGCCCTCGTCAGCAGCAGGCTGGACTACGGCAACGCACTCTATGCCGGAATCCCAGCCAAACACCTACGATGACTACAGCGCATCCAAAATGCCTCCGCCCGACTGATTGTCAACATCCCCCACCGCAGCCACATCACCCCCCACTTGACAAACCTTCACTGGCTGCCCGTCAACAAGAGGATCACCTTCAAACTTCTCACCCACGCACACAAAGCACTCCACAACACCGGACCAGCCTACCTGAACAGCAGACTCAGCTTCCACACCCCCACCCGCCAGCTCCACTCCGCCAGCCTCGCCCTTGCCGCTGTCCCCCGCATCCAACGAACATCCTCCGGCAGCAGATCCTTCTCCTACCTCGCCGCCAAGACCTGCAACACCCTACCTACCCACCTACGGCAGACCGAAGACCTACTCGCCTTCAGAAGACTCCTCAAGACCTGGCTCTTCGAGCAGTAGCGAAACTCCCCCCCCCCCGCCCCCTCAGCGCCTTGAGACCCTCATGGGTGAGTAGCGCGCTTTAAAAATACCATGATTGATTGATTGATGGGCAGTACAGGCACCGCTGTGGGAGAGACAGGTGTGTGAGGTTGACCAACATTCAGACTTGGCTGTCAGTCGGACTGGGAGCTGGCTGTGTGTCGGGCACAGTTGGAGCACTTGACTGGGGAGAGAGAGGCCCAGTTGAGGTAGAGATATCAGTGGCTTGGCAAGCTGGAGGGCTGCTTGGACCAGGTGGTGTAGTGGCACGTGGAGGTTGAGTCATGCTGACGTGAGACACAGTGTGGGTGGGAGATTGTGGAGGGGTGCCTTTCCACTTCTTGGGGATTCTAAATTGCTTGCCTGACTTTGGATCAATGGGAAGTGGTGTGGACACAACAGGCAAACGCAACACCAAGGCTGCAGCAGGTTCAGACGCTGGCCCTTCCTCTGGGGACGTGCTGGATCCAGCGGGACGCTTTGCCTGGCCTTGCCTCTGCCCCTCCATCCCCTGTTTACCAGGTGTTCCCCCTACAGTGCCCTCCTTTCCCTGCTTCACTGGGCTTGAAATGGGAGTCGAGGTAGTGGGTGAATCTGCCTTGGAGACCTTTTTATGTATAGCCTTGTCAGGCACTACCTTCACAGTGGGCACGGAAACTGTCTGCTTGTCTTTGCGAGACACTTTTGGGACAGGAGATTGCTCTAAGGCATGTGACCCTGAGGTCTGCTTCTTCGGTTTTGGGCCTTGGTGTTGCCTGACAGGCTTTTCTCTTTGCGCTCTGGGGTGGCTTTGGTTTTCTGTGGGGATGGTGTCTGTGACCTGGACCGCTTGGGCTGCTGCTGCTGTGTGCTACGTGTGCTGTATTGTGACCTAGAGGTGTGTGGAGCGTGTTCACTATCGTCAGACATGGCCACTGGCATGAGGGTGGACAAAGGGACTGGAGCTGGACTACGAGATTGTGCTAGTTGAAGTGCTGCCGTCACTGCGAAGGACATTGACTGGACAGTCCGGTGCAGCCCACCCACGTTCGAATGTATGCCCTCCATGGAAGCAACCACCTGTGCCAATTTCTTGTCGTGGTCTATAAATGCATTAAGGAGAGCTGTCTGGCCTACACACAGCTGGCGCAAAAGGTCCATAGACTCAGCACTGATGGCAGCTGGGGGGACAGGGGCAGGGGCAGCGGTGCCTGGGGTGAAGGACACTCTTTCCCTCTTGCTGGTGCGAACACGGGCAGCACCAGAGGAAGTTGCTGGGAGGGTGGGCACTGGACGCCGTGTGGTGGAAGATGATGCAGAGTCACCGTTCCTGTGCCCCCAACATGGCTGCGTCACCGCCGGCATCAAATGACATAGAACTTTGCGTCACGGCCTGTGATTCCTCCAGCAGACTCCTGTCCCCCTCCGAGGCGCTGGTCACATCTGTATCACTGGGCTCCTGTGCAGCTGTTGTGTTTGTTTCCCCACCACTGGTGTCTGTCCCCTGTCCCTCCGTGACCACGGGAGATGCTGCATGAGAGAGAGAGATGTAGGGTCAGTTCAGTGGCAGCAACAGAACAAACATATGCAAGCAAAGCAACACTGAGGATGATTAAGTCTACATGTTGAAGCCCACCCTTTGCAATAACACTGTGCAAACACACTTTTGTAACTCAAACAGTGCGGGTAAATGTTAGAAGGTGACCTCAGAGGGGCCCGGAGGGGGCCCTGACTGGCCTGAGACCAACCCTCGAGGTATCGTAGCCGGGCACTGGCGGGAGACTCCTCAGGGGAGGAATCTCGTATCTAGGATCGTACACTCGGCACCACACGACAAAGAGACACAACACCGAGAGTTCTTAAGAGCAAATCTTTATCAGATCGGAGTGGTAAGATCTTTATGATCCGCAAGGCAATATATATACAAGTGGAGCGCGGGCTCACAAAGTCTTGGAGGGGGGGTTAGGAGGTAGCGGGACAGTCTTTGGGGGGAATGGATCAAATGCAGGAGCGTATCCGGCGCACAGCTCACAATCCTCGAGCTGGGGGATACGCTTGTCGTCGTGGGGTCCGGCGGGACCAAGGGAGTCTGTGGGCACTGCGAGATACTCAGCAGGCTCGACTACAAGTTCGGAGGTCTTACGATCTTCAGGGAGCCGCGAGTCACTCAGCAGGGCTCAAGCACAAGTTCAGAGGTCTTACGATCTTCAGGGAGCCGCGAGTCACTCAGCACGGCTCAAGCACAAGTTCGGAGGTCTTACGATCTTCAGGGAGCCGCGAGTCACTCAGCAGGGCTCAAGCACGAGTTCGGAGGTCTTACGATCTTCAGGGAGCCGCGAGTCACTCAGCAGGGCTCAAGCACAAGTTCGGAGGTCTTACGATCTTCAGGGAGCCGCGAGTCACTCAGCAGGGCTCAAGCACAAGTTCGGAGGTCTTACGATCTTTCAGGGAGCCGCGAGTCACTCAGCAGGGCTCAGGTGGATCCAAGGCGAATCTGCCGGACAGTCCCAGAGCACCCCTTGTTATAGGGTGACTCCCCTTTGATGTCCGGAGTCTGTGCAGGCAGGGGTCTTGTCACCTGGGGGTCGCTTGTTGGGGGTTTCCTGCCATTGTCCTTTGATCCTTTCAGGGCCGGGTCGGGAGGAGCCCCAGACACCCAGCAGGCGTGGCGCCAGCCCTCAGGGAGGCTGGCAGGTCGATCGAAACCCACCGTCCCAGGGAAGCGCAGAGGTGTGATGGAAACTGCTCCTCCCTCTCTCATCCCAAGGGGGGCGCGATGTCCTCCAGCCGGAGTGGCGCCTGTAGGCTAGGGTCGCGCTGGGGCCGGGCGGCCATCTTGGTGCATGCAGTGGGCACGCGGGCCCGGGGTGGTCGAAGGAGGAAGGCCTATGGACGGGGGAAGTCCGGGTCGGGTGCGTGTGTTCTGGTGGGAAGGATCGGCTAGGCCAGGGGCTCGGGGCTGGTGTGAGGTGCAGGGGTCAGGTCTGACTATGTTACGAGGGCCGGGTCCAACAAGCGTCCCCCCCAGCTGAAAGCCGGAGAGAACTACCCATCTTCTTGGGGGTTCTCTTCGCTGAGGCGGAAGAATCGGGAGAGGCCATCGGCGTTGGCGTGGTCCGTACCAGGGCGATGTTCCACGGTGAAATCCATCCCCTGGAGGGAGATTGACCACCGCAGAAGCTTGGGGTTTTCTCCTCGCATCTGCATGAGCCATCGCAAGGGGCGATGGTCGGTCTGGACCCTGAAATGGGTGCCGAACAGGTAAGGGCGTAGCTTCTTGAGGGCCCAGACTACTGCGAACGCCTCGCGCTCGATGGTACTCCATCTCTGTTCCCGGGGCAACAGCCTTCGGCTGAGGAAGGCCACGGGCTGGTCCAGACCCTGGTCATTTACTTGGGAGAGGACGGCCCCGATGCCATGCTCGGAGGCATCAGTTTGTACCACAAACTCTTTGGAGTAGTCGGGGGCCTGGAGGACGGGGGCCGTACACATGGCCGTTTTCAGGGCATTGAACGCCTCTTGGCAGGCAGGGGACCACTGTATCTTCTTGGGCTGCTTCTTGGACGTGAGTCCCGTGAGGGGACCGACCAGGCTGCCGTAATTCCGGATGAATCTCCGATAGTAGCCCGTGAGGCCCAGAAAGGCTCGGACCTCTGTTTGTGTGGTGGGGGGTTCCCAGGCTAGGATGGCGTCGATTTTGGGCTGTAGAGGGGCGACCTGCCCGCTTCCGACCTGGTGCCCCAGGAAGGTTACCGAACCTTGCCCAATCTGGCATTTGCTGGCTTTCACGGTGAGGCCCGCCTGGCGTAGGGCGGTTAGCACCCTCCGGAGGTGTTGGAGGTGCTCACTCCATTCGGAACTAAAAACTGCGATATCGTCGAGATATGCAGCGCTGAATTTTTCCAGCCCGGCCAGGACTCTATTTACCAGTCGCTGGAAGGTGGCCGGGGCATTTTTCATCCCGAAGGGCATTACGCGAAAGCGATAGTGCCCATCTGGGGTGGAGAAGGCGGACCGCTCCTTGGCTCCCTCTGTGAACGCAATTTGCCAGTAGCCGCAGGTGAGATCGAAGGTGCTGAGGAACCGAGCAGCCCCAAGCCGGTCAATGAGCTCGTCGGCTCGGGGAATGGGGTGGGCATCGGCTCGGGTGACCTCATTGAGTCCCCGGTAGTCCACGCAAAAGCGGAGTTCCGGGGCGACCCCGGGGGCGGCTGCTTTTGGGACCAGGACCACGGGGCTGGCCCAGGGGCTGTCTGAGGGTTCGATCACGCCTAGGGTCAACATTTTCGAGACCTCGGCTTGGATACAGGACCGGACCCGATCGGGGACTCGGTAGGCTCGGTGTCTCACTGGTAGGCTGTCTCCGGTATCCACGTCATGGACACACCAGTCGGTGACCTTGGGGACCAGGGAGAAAAGGTCCGGAAACTGCCCTAGGAGCTGGCGGCAATCCTCACGTTGCTGGGGCGTGAGAGACGGGGAGAGGTTCACTCCTTCTACGGAGCCGTCCCTCTCCTTGGTGCATAGAAGATCCGGGAGAGGATCCGACTCTTCTTCGGACCCGTCGTCAGTGGCCAGTAGGAGGCTCAGCTCTGTCCGCACAAAGTGGGGCTTGAGGCGGTTCACGTGGAGGACCCGGAGGGGGTCCCGGGGTGACTGGACGTCTACCAAGTACGTGACCGGGCTCTTTCGCTCAACTACCTTGAAGGGCCCGGTCCATTTATCCTGGAGAGCGCAGGGTTTCACGGGGGCCATGACCCACACCAGCTGGCCCGGCTGAAACTCGACTAGCGCGGCGTTCTGGTCATACCAGCGCTTCATCTCCTCCTGACTCGCCTCCAGATTGGCCTCTGCCAATTCCCGGAACCTCCTAGTCTGATTGCGGAGGGTCAGGACGTAACGGAACACGTCTCGGGGGGTGCCTCGGGGCGCCGCCTCCCACTCTTCTTTGACCAGGCTGAGGGGCCCCCTGACGGGGTGCCCGTAGAGTAACTCGAAGGGGCTGAAACCCAAGGATTTCTGGGGAACTTCTCGGTATGCGAATAGGAGGCAGGGGAGCAGGAGGTCCCACTTACGCCGGAGGGGCTCTTCCAGGCCCGCGATCATCCCCTTCAGAGTCCGGTTAAACCGCTCTACCAGGCCGTTTCCTTGGGGGTGGTACGGGGTGGTGAACTTGTAGGACACCCCGCACTGTTGCCATAAGGACTTCATGTATCGGGAGATAAAGTTGGTACCGCGATCGCTCACGACCTCGCGGGGAAAACCCATGCGGGAGAAGATCCCCATCAGCGCCCGGCCCACCACGGGGGCCGTGACGGTGCGCAGGAGAATGGCCTCAGGGTAACGAGTGGCATGGTCCACCAGGACGAGGATGAACCGGTGCCCCTGGGAAGTTGGGGGGTCCAGAGGTCCCACAATGTCGATCCCGACCCGCTCAAAAGGGGTACTGACGACAGGGAAGGGCTGGAGGGGAGCCTTGCGCTTCCCTCCACTCTTCCCACTGGCCTGGCACGTGGGACAGGACTTGCAGTGGGCTTCTACGTCTGCTTTCATTCTAGGCCAGTAGAAGTGAGTCACGAGGCGACTGTATGTCTTGTCCTGACCCAAGTGGCCTGCGAGGGGGACGTCGTGGGCCAAGCCCAGGAGGAGGTTTCGGAAGCGTAGTGGTACCACCAGCACCCGGCCGGACCCTAGCTCCACCGACTTCTGTTCGCTGTACAGAAGGTCATTCTCCCAATAGACCCGGTGCGTCCCCGTCTGGTCGCCTGCGGCCTGGGCCTCTGCCTGTTGCCGGGGCCCGACCAGGGAGGGACAGGTAGCCTGCTCTCGGCAGAACTCCTCTCGGGAGGGGCCCCCTTCGTGGCGCCACTGTGCTAATTCGGGCAGATCGCCTAACTCGGTGTCTGGGGTGGAGTTGGAAGGCGGCGGGTCGTTACTGGCGAGCGACTCTTCCGGTGGGGGGATGTGGGGGCCCTCGGCTGGGACCATCCCATCTTCAGGGGTCGGGGCGTCGTCGACGTCCCTCAGGGGGGTCAGTCGAGCCGCCATGGATCGAGTGGTGGCGCACACCCACTCAGGGAGGCCCATCATCCCTAGGTGGGTCTTGCGCTCAACTTGCCCCCAGGGGGAACTTTCCAGGTCGTTCCCCAGGAGACAGTCGACGGGCTGGGATGTTCTCACTGCGACCTTCAGTTTACCGACCACCCCTCCCCACTCAAAGGGCACCAGGGCTACCTTACATAGGCTTTCTGTGTTGTCGGCTGAAATGACAGGGCAAAATACGTTGGGGAGGACCTGGTCCTCGTGGACTAAATGGCTGAGGACACCAGTGATGCTGGCCCCGGTGTCGCGGAGGGCTTCTACTTGGTGGCCATTGATCGTGACGAGCTGGCCATATTTCTTTGTGTTAGAGGGCAGGAGGCTCCCAGGGACCATCTCCCTATCCCCTAAGGACACTAGGGCCATAGCGGCTGGTTCCCACTCCTCGGCCTCCTCAACCTCCTCCCCCAGGGCTACATTGGCTATCTGTCTAGCGGGGGGTGCTGCCTGGTTGGTGCGTGGGGCCATGGGGCATTCAGGGTCGTTGGCGTAATGCCCGGGCTTCTGGCAACAGAAACAAGTGATGGTTACCCGGTGCCCCCATCTCAGGGGGGGGGCCGGATACAGCTGGTGGGGGTGCCGGGAAAGGCGGAGGTTGGGACTTCGGGGGACTAGTCTGGGGCTCTCTCTGCCCTCCCTGGTTTCCCCCCCCCTCTCTGACGGGGTGGTCCCTGACTGGCTCGGGGGTACTCTCCTACAGGGCCCCGGGAGACCCGGGTGTTGGTCCAGCGATCCGCCTCGACAGCCAGCTTTCTCGGGTCCGTGAGCTTGCTGTCGAGCAGATGCTGGCGTAGTTCCACAAAGCAGTTGGCAGCCAGGTGTTCCCATAACATAAGGTCAGTTAGTTCTTCCAGGGTGGTTACCTTGCTGCCCTTGATCCACCCATCGAAGGCACGGCTGAAGAAATTCACATATTCCACCCAGGTGGTACCCGGGATCTTCCTGCAGTCCCGGAACCGCTGGCGGTACATCTCCGGGGTGAGGCCGTACCTTGTGAGGAGGGCCGCTTTCATGTGTTCATAGGAGGTCTGCATGGAGGTGGGTAGGTCGAGCAGGGTGTCTCTCCCTTCGCTCAGGAACCGTCCCCATAGCCCAGCCCCCCCATCCTTCTGCGGGACCCGATGGGAGGTCATGGCGACCTCGTAGGCCCGAAACCACTGCTGAATGTCATCATTCTTGTAATATTCCTTGACCACATCCTTGGGGATGTGGACCTTCTGTTCCTTCGGGGCGGCCGCCTCCCGGTTCCCCGGGGGCCGCGCTTCTTCGCTTCTTGCTTTCAGTTCTATCTCCTTCAAGCTGCGTTCATGTTCTAGTTGAAGTCTCCTTCCCTCGTGTTCTCGTTGGAGTTTCTTCTCCTCCAGTTCTCCTTGCACTCGCAACTGTTCTACTGCTAGCTTTTTCTCGGCTAATTTCAATTCGCCCTCAATTTTGAGTTTGGCTAATTCGAGCTCGTGATGGCGACTTTTTTCTCTGTCTGCGAGTTCCTCCGGGGATAGGCCCATCTCAGGGGGGGGGCCGGATACAGCTGGTGGGGGTGCCGGGAAAGGCGGAGGTTGGGACTTCGGGGGACTAGTCTGGGGCTCTCTCTGCCCTCCCTGGTTTCCCCCCCCTCTCTGACGGGGTGGTCCCTGACTGGCTCGGGGGGAATCTCCTACAGGGCCCCGGGAGACCCGGGTGTTGGTCCAGCGATCCGCCTCGACAGCCAGCTTTCTCGGGTCCGTGAGCTTGCTGTCGAGCAGATGCTGGCGTAGTTCCACAAAGCAGTTGGCAGCCAGGTGTTCCCATAACATAAGGTCAGTTAGTTCTTCCAGGGTGGTTACCTTGCTGCCCTTGATCCACCCATCGAAGGCACGGCTGAAGAAATTCACATATTCCACCCAGGTGGTACCCGGGATCTTCCTGCAGTCCCGGAACCGCTGGCGGTACATCTCCGGGGTGAGGCCGTACCTTGTGAGGAGGGCCGCTTTCATGTGTTCATAGGAGGTCTGCATGGAGGTGGGTAGGTCGAGCAGGGTGTCTCTCCCTTCGCTCAGGAACCGTCCCCATTGCCCAGCCCCCCCATCCTTCTGCGGGACCCGATGGGAGGTCATGGCGACCTCGTAGGCCCGAAACCACTGCTGAATGTCATCATTCTTGTAATATTCCTTGACCACATCCTTGGGGATGTGGACCTTCTGTTCCGTCGGGGCGGCCGCCTCCCGGTTCCCCGGGAGCCGCGCTTCTTCGCTTCTTGCTTTCAGTTCTATCTCCTTCAAGCTGCGTTCATGTTCTAGTTGAAGTCTCCTTCCCTCGTGTTTTCGTTGGAGTTTCTTCTCCTCCAGTTCTCCTTGCACTCGCAACTGTTCTACTGCTATCTTTTTCTCGGCTAATTTCAATTCGCCCTCAATTTTGAGTTTGGCTAATTCGAGCTCGTGATGGCGACTTTTTTCTCTGTCTGCGAGTTCCTCCGGGGATAGGCCCCCGTCTGGTACGAAGCCTCGCACCTGGTTGCTGCTGCGTTCTCCTTGGGAGGGTCCTGCTTCGTCGTGGGGCTCCACCGCTCCTTCTGGGCGGGAGGCTCCAGAATCCACCCAAGCTTTCAGTGCCTTTTGCATATCTTCTTTGGTGTTGAGACCAGTGGTAGCGATTCTGAGTTCCTTACAGAATTGCTTTAGTTCTCTGTGAGTGTACTCTTCCAGCTGTTCCACCTGGAACACGGTGCTGGCGTCGTCTTCTACGAGAACCACGGCGCTTCCTTCTGCCATCTTTGTCGGTAGTGCGTCAGCCGTTCACGGTACGATCTCTAGATTATGGGCCCGAATCCCGTCGCTTGCCACCAATGTTAGAAGGTGACCTCAGAGGGGCCCGGAGGGGGCCCTGACTGGCCTGAGACCAACCCTCGAGGTATCGTAGCCGGGCACTGGCCGGAGACTCCTCAGGGGAGGAATCTCGTATCTAGGATCGTACACTCGGCACCACACGACAAAGAGACACAACACCGAGAGTTCTTAAGAGCAAATCTTTATCAGATCGGAGTGGTAAGATCTTTATGATCTGCAAGGCAATATATATACAAGTGGAGCGCGGGCTCACAAAGTCTTGGAGGGGGGTTAGGAGGTAGCGGGACAGTCTTTGGGGGGAATGGATCAAATGCAGGAGCGTATCCGGCGCACAGCTCACAATCCTCGAGCTGGGGGATACGCTTGTCGTCGTGGGGTCCGGCGGGACCAAGGGAGTCTGTGGGCACTGCGAGATACTCAGCAGGCTCGAGTACAAGTTCGGAGGTCTTACGATCTTCAGGGAGCCGCGAGTCACTCAGCAGGGCTCAAGCACAAGTTCGGAGGTCTTACGATCTTCAGGGAGCCGCGAGTCACTCAGCAGGGCTCATGCACAAGTTCGGAGGTCTTACGATCTTCAGGGAGCCGCGAGTCACTCAGCAGGGCTCAAGCACGAGTTCGGAGGTCTTACGATCTTCAGGGAGACGCGAGTCACTCAGCAGGGCTCAAGCACGAGTTCGGAGGTCTTACGATCTTCAGGGAGCCGCGAGTCACTCAGCAGGGCTCAAGCACAAGTTCGGAGGTCTTACGATCTTTCAGGGAGCCGCGAGTCACTCAGCAGGGCTCAGGTGGTTCCAAGGCGAATCTGCCGGACAGTCCCAGAGCACCCCTTGTTATAGGGCGACTCCCCTTTGATGTCCGGAGTCTGTGCCGGCAGGGGTCTTGTCACCTGGGGGTCGCTTGTTGGGGGTTTCCTGCCATTGTCCTTTGATCCTTTCAGGGCCGGGTCGGGAGGAGCCCTAGACACCCAGCAGGCGTGGCGCCAGCCCTTAGGGAGGCCGGCAGGTCGATCGAAACCCACCGTCCCAGGGAAGCGCAGAGGTGTGATGGAAACTGCTCCTCTCTCTCTCATCCCAAGGGGGGCGAGATGTCCTCCAGCCGGAGTGGCGCCTGTAGGCTAGGGTCGCGCTGGGGCCGGGCGGCCATCTTGGTGCATGCAGTGGGCACGCGGGCCCGGGGTGGTCGAAGGAGGAAGGCCTATGGACGGGGGAAGTCCGGGTCGGGTGCATGTGTTCTGGTGGGAAGGATCGGCTAGGCCAGGGGCTCGGGGCTGGTGTGAGGTGCAGGGGTCAGGTCTGACTATGTTACGAGGGCCGGGTCCAACAGTAAACAAGAAAACAAGGCATAAGTGAGCCATGTGATGACCACACAGCACAACATCCTGCATGTGGCTCCGTCCAAACATCTTTCTTATCATAAGTACTGATTGGGTCCTTATTTATTGCTAACTTTATTCTTCCTATGACTAGGGACAACTGTTGTTTATAATCACTTAATTCCCAAGGTCCCTAGCTGACCTTTCTGGGTGCTCTTGTTGTTTCTAAATATATATCCGTCCAAACACTAACACAAATAGCCCAGACCTGTAGCCCACCACCCAGAATGCTATTGAAATGCCCAGTACCTGAATTCTATTAGGAAGTACAGATAGGACAAATGCATGATAGCTGCACCCAGCACAGAGGCCACTTACAAGCCACTGCATCACGCTAGCAACATCACGTAGGAAGTGCTGACACAGGCTTGGTACACATGCAGCCACTCACAGCCAAAGTCACCCTTCCCAGAATACTCACCCCAAGCTTGCTGTTGATGCTCCTTCAAATGTGCATTCAGCTCAGGCTGTGTCACGGCCAAGATGCGGCACATTAGTGGTGTCATGATGCGCCGTGACAACCTGCCACTGCGAGGGAGCAGCCCCAGTGTCATCTCCGCAACGTTCTTTGCCAGCCGTGAAATGTCATCCCACCTCTTGTGGCAGTGGGTGCGCCGGCGGTTTGAGACTCCCAGAGCCCGCACCTTGGTCGAAATGGCTCTCCACACTGCATTACGCTGGTGTACTTTGAGCTGCAGGCATGGGAGACAAGAGGGGAAAAACCTCAGTGACACAGTGTTATGTAACAACATCTCTCAGTACAGTAGCATGATACTGACTCATCCCAACTCCACATACCTGTCTTGCAGAGACAGGAATGCATCTCACAGGGTACATCGTCATGTGAGAAGCCCACATAAATGCATGCAGGTGTGAGGGGGGACACAGTACCTGCACATCTCTTATACAAGCAGGATGCTAACATAGAAAGCCATGTGTAGTCTGCCCACATCTACTGTCCATTTCCAGGTAGAGCAAGACATATGTCACATATCAACATGTGTTTGGGGTGAGACTCACTGTGTCCAACACTGCACAGGCCTCAACACCTAGCCCTGTGAATAGCTCACTGTGTCACGTATGTTGCATTGAGGGACATGATCTCACATACCCACACTCATCTCACAGGGCCAGTCGTGTGCAATGTACAGGGCTGAGATGGCTCATTGATGGAGTGTAATGAGAAAAGACACATGCAACACCCTGTACGTTCAGTGTTGTGTCCTTGTCATTTTGGGCGGTGACTGTGCATGCCAGGTGGGCTCACACTGAGATGGACAACAGGGACCCACACAGCCATTCACATAAGGAATCACTGTCCTGACTCCTGCATTACCAACTTGCTGCGTCACTGTACGGCTGCCAAGACAATACATGTCCCCCCAATCTTGATGTGCAGGCAGGGAAACATGTGGAATAGGGTACACCTCCCTTACCCTTGGAGAAAGCATGTTAGGCAGTGCATGACCCAACCCCACACTCTAAGGCACATAAGGCATCTGACCGACTACATGTGTGCCCCCCTGCACTCTCACCCCCACTGTTGAAAACTTACCACGACATTTGGGGCACCATATAGCCTTGGGTAATGTGTGAGCACCTCGTCCACCAGGACCTCCAGCTCCTCGCTTGTGAAGGGACTGGCACAGATCTTCTCTGTCCTTGCCTTCACTGTGGACTTGAGACAGCAGCGACGGCAGTGGGTGGTGAGGGGTCTCAAGCAGCAGCCCCTGGAGGCAGCAGCAGGTGAGGGCTCTCAGTCAGCAGTCCCTGGAGGCAGCAGCAGGTGAGGGCTCTCAGGCAGCAGTGCCTGGAGGCAACAGCAGGTGAGGGCTCTCAGGCAGCAGTCCCTGGAGACAGCAGCAGTTGAGGGCTCTTGTTAGACCTGGCACCTTGGCGTGAGTTTCCCTTCCACTTTTTTGATGGTGTGCCTCAAGGTGAGCATATATCGACTTTTTAATATCGAGGGACATAAATATCGAGTCAAAAATATCGAATGTACAAAATATCGAAATAGATAATATCGATGTGAAAAATATCGTTTTTTTTTTTTTACTTATATGTCGATGTAAGTAATATCGTTAGTAATAATATCGACATGTGAAAATATCGTTATTGTGTGTTTAGTAAATATTTTGAAGTTGTTTGTATAAATAGTTAAAATGTATATAATATGAGAAATATTTATATTGTTTTAGGGGCGGGATGTTGGGTTATAGGGGATAAGGGTGGGGAGTGTTTTAAAAAAGTTAAATTATTTTTTTAATATATTGTAAAATTTAATTAGTAAATTTTATTTAAAATTTGAAATGTATATTTAATTTTAGGAGCGGGATGTTGGTTTATAGGGGATAAGGGTGGGAAGTGTTTTAAAAATGTTTATATATTGTTTAATTTAAAAAAAAAAAAATTTAGAAATTGTAAATTAAATTTAGAATTTGACAAATAATTTTAGGAGCGGGATGTTGGTTTATAGGGGATAAGGGTGGGAAGTGTTTTAAAAATGTTTATATATTTGTTAATTTAAAAAAAAAATTATTTAGAAATTGTAAATTAAATTTAGAATTTTACAAATATTTTTAGGAGCGGGATGTTGGTTTATAGGGGATAAGGGTGGGAAGTGTTTTAAAAATGTTTATATATTGTTTAATTTTTTTAATAATTTATTTAGAAATTGTAAATTAAATTTCGAATTTTACAAATATTTTTAGGAGCGGGATGTTGGTTTATAGGGGATAAGGGTGGGAAGTGTTTTAAAAATGTTTATATATTGTTTAATTTTTAAAAAAATTTATTTAGAAATTGTAAATTAAATTTAGAATTTTACAAATAATTTTAGGAGCGGGATGTTGGTTTACAGGGGATAAGGGTGGGAAGTGTTTTAAAAATGTTTAGATATTTGTTAATTTTAATTTTTTATAAACATTATTTAGAAATTGTAAATTAAATTTAGAATTTTACAAATAATTTTAGGAGCGGGATGTTGGGTTATAGGGGATAAGGGTGGGAAGTTAATTAAAAATGTTTATATATTTTTTAATTTAAAAAAAAATTTATTTAGAAAATTTAAATATAATTTAGAATTTTACAAAACACATAATTAAATATAGATTTGAGTCACAATAGTAAATTAATTAAGTTCAGTGTCCAGCACTTATCTTAATTAAATATAGACTGGAGTGGGAATAGTAAATTAATTAAGTTCATTGTCCAGCACCTACTGTAATTTAATATAGTTTGGAGTGAGAATAGTAAATTAATTAAGTTCAGTGTGCAGCACTTACCTTAATAAAATATAGACTGGAGTGGGAATAGTAAATTAATTCAGTTCAGTGTCCAGCACATACTATAATTAAATATAGGTTGGAGTGAGAATAGCAAATTAATTAAGTTCAGTGTCCAGCACTTATTTTAATTTAATATAGACTGGAGTGGGAATAGTAAATTAATTTAGTTCAGTGTCCAGCACCTACCCTAATTTAATATAGGTTGGAGTGAGAATAGTAAATTAATTAAGTTCAGTGTCCAGCAGTTATCTTAATTAAATATAGACTGGAGTGGAAATAGTAAATTAATTAAGTTCAGTGTCCAGCACCTACTCTAATTTAATATAGGTTGGAGTGAGAATAGTAAATTAATTATGTTCAGTGTCCAGCACTTATCTTAATTAAATATAGACTATAGTGGGAATAGTAAATTAATTAAGTTCAGTGTCCAGCATCTACCCTAATTAAATATAGATTGGAGTGAGAATAGTAAATTAATTAAGTTCAGTGTCCAGCACTTATATTAATTAAATATAGATTGGAGTGGGAATAGTAAATTAATTAAGTTCTGTGTCCAGCACATACTCTAATTAAAAATATGTTGCAGTGAGAATAGTAAATTTATTAAGTTCAGTGTCCAGCACTTATCTTAATTAAATATAGACTGGAGTGGGAATAGTTAATTAATTAAGTTCAGTGTCCAGCACCTACTCTAATGTAATATAGGTTGGAGTGAGAATAGTAAATTAATTAAGTTCAGTGTCCAGCACTTATCTTAATTAAATATAGACTGGAGTGGGAATAGTAAATTAATTCAGTTCAGTGTCCAGCACATACTCTAATTAAATATAGGTTGGAGTGAGAATAGTAAATTTATTAAGTTCAGTGTCCAACAGTTACCTTAATTTAATATAGACTGGAGTGGGAATAGTAAATTAATTAAGTTCAGTGCCCAGCAGCTATTCTAATTTAATATAGGTTGGGGTGAGAATTGTAAATTAATTAAGTTCAGTGTCCAGCACTTATCTTAATTAAATATAGGCTGGAGTGGGAATAGTAAATTAATTAAGTTCAGTGTCTAGCAGCTATTCTAATTTTATATAGGTTGGAGTGAGAATAGTAAATTTATTAAGTTAAGTGTCCAGCACCTACTCTAATTTAATATACGTTGGAGTGAGAATAGTTAATTAATTATGTTCAGTGTCCTGCACTTATTTTAATTAAATATAGACTGGAGTGGGAATAGTAAATTAATTAAGTTCAGTGTCCAGCAACTACCCTAATTAAATATAAATTGGAGTGAGAATAGTAAATTAATTAAGTTCAGTGTCCAGCACTTATCTTAATTAAATATATATTAGAGTGGGAATAGTAAATTAATTAAGTTCAGTGTCCAGCACATACTCTAATTAAATATAGGTTGGAGTGAGAATAGTAAATTAATTAAGTTCAGTGTCCAGCACTTATCTTAATTAAATATAGACTGGAGTGGGAATAGTAAATTAATTAAGTTCAGTGTCTAGCAGCTATTCTAATTTTATATAGGTTGGAGTGAGAATAGTAAATTTATTAAGTTAAGTGTCCAGCACCTACTCTAATTTAATATAGGTTGGAGTGAGAATAGTTAATTAATTATGTTCAGTGTCCTGCACTTATTTTAATTAAATATAGACTGGAGTGGGAATAGTAAATTAATTAAGTTCAGTGTCCAGCAACTACCCTAATTAAATATAAATTGGAGTGAGAATAGTAAATTAATTAAGTTCAGTGTCCAGCACTTATCTTAATTAAATATAAATTGGAGTGGGAATAGTAAATTAATTAAGTTCAGTGTCCAGCACATACTCTAATTAAATATAGGTTGGAGTGAGAATAGTAAATTAATTAAGTTCAGTGTCCAGCAATTATCTTAATTAAATATAGACTGGAGTGGGAATAGTTAATTAATTAAGTTCACTGTCCAGCACCTACTCTAATGTAATATAGGTTGGAGTGAGAATAGTAAATTAATTAAGTTCAGTGTCCAGCACTTATCTTAATTAAATATAGACTGGAGTGGGAATAGCAAATTAATTCAGTTCAGTGTCCAGCACATACTCTAATTAAATATAGGTTGGAGTGAGAATAGTAAATTTATTAAGTTCAGTGTCCAGCACTTATCTTAATTTAATATAGACTGGAGTGGGAATAGTAAATTAATTAAGTTCAGTGTCCAGTAGCTACTCGAATTTAATATAGGTTGGAGTGAGAATAGTAAATTAATTAAGTTCAGTGTCCAGCACTTATCTTAATTAAATATAGACTGGAGTGGGAATAGTAAATTAATTTAGTTCAGTGTCCAGCACCTACTATAATTTAATATAGGTTGGAGTGAGAATAGTAAATTAATTAAGTTCAGTCTGTAGTGGGAGTAGTATGTTAATTAAGTTTGGTAAATAGCAAATATTAGAATTAAATATAGAGTTGAATAGGAACAGTTAAATTAATTTGTTTTAATTTACAAAAAATCTGTAGATTTTAGTTTTGGTTGGATAAAAGATAGAAGTTATATCAGAATGCAAATTCCAATTTTTTTTATAAAATAGTAGAAAGGAAAATAAGATTTGTTTTATAGTTGTTGGAATGTATATTCATTAGAGAGAAAATATTGTTTATTATTACGCATATTCTAATAATTAAACCATTGAAATAAACATGTAATAAAATAATTAATATTTAACATTTGTATTATTGTCATAAATTTGTTATAATGGATATATATTTGTTTAATGTATATTTTGGACATTAATATATGAACATACAAAATAATTAAAAATAAACAAATCTGATTTTTATAGCTGTTTAATATTTTTAAATTTATATTGTGTACTCTCAATATTTTTAGACTTTATTTGAATTTATAAGAAATTGTATGTTTTGAAATATATGATAAATATATTTTCATTATTAATATTTATATTAGATAATTAATATTGAAATTGTTTACATTTTAGAATATGTATTTTTTTTTGTTGGTATGTTGTAGATACAATATATTAATTATATCATGTTCATCAATTTATTTTGGTAATATATACAGTTTTATTATTATATTAATAAATATATATTATTTATTTTTATACGTTAAATAATTTTCACATAGATAAAAAAAATAGGTATTCTTTTTGAGTATTTTATTCTAATGTTTTACTAATTTTTAAAGTAATGTGTAATGTTAAATAAATAGTTAGGGCATTTATTGGTATTTTTTTAGTTGTTATGTTTGTTTGGGTCTTTTATTTTGTAACCGCTCGCTGTTGTTTTGGGTTATTTTGGTCAAATCCAGGTCGCGGTCGGGAGCTGTTTCGCGTTTGAGAAGGTAAGAGTTATTTTCTTTATTATTAAATAGTTTTAAGTGTTTTGTGGAAGTAGTAATGTTGTAATAAGTGTGTATGGATTGATGTTTTAGAAGTTAGGGTGTTAGTAATAGTTTGTATACGGTTTTATAATTTACGTTGTGTTCCGTGTTTGTGGCTTTGTTAGTGTTTTGTTATTTCGGTGTGTTAAAGTTTTATAGTGTTTGAATAATGTTTGTAGTGATGTTTTTAGGTGCCTTATGTGTGTTTGTGTGTGGGTGGGAATGTTTGTTTCTCTTTTGTAGGTTTTACGGAGAAGATATTTTCGTCAGTTTCAAACACCTTATTTTTTTTGAAGGAAGTGTGTATTAGTTGTGTTTACTAATCTTTATTTTACACTTCCTTTATTGTTCGGGTTTCCAGGAGCGGTTATTTACGTTTTTAATATTTTTCGGCATTTTTATGGTTAATGGATAGTCGTTTTTTTGCGTAGACGTTGTTTTCGATAAACAGTTGTATTTTTACATTTTATTTGGATTTTTTTTTGATACCTATGGATTTTGAACTACCTGGATTTATTTGGAAGGAATGTTATTATCCCATTGGAGCAACTACACAGGTAAGTTCATTTAAATATTTTAATTGTTGGTGGCCAAACCTTATATATTTAATATTGTTGTTGTGTACTTGGTTTGTTTAATTATGTTGTCTAAATATATGTTGATATAATTGATTTATATATTTTAGACCACATAATTAAATATGTGATATAATAAAGTAGTTTATTTATGTTGTGATAGTTGTTTTAGTAGAATTGTGGGTTAATATTTAGGAAAGGGTTTAGAAGAGAGTTTGAGCTATTATATTTAAGTACTCAAGTCCTCTTGTGGATGGGTATAGCTGTACCTGTTGTTGTAGGTAATTATACATTTGAGTAGTTTGTCTAGATTGTTTTGGTTTTAATTGTAGGACAGATTGTTGCATTCTTAATTCTTGGAAACTTTGTTCCTTTTGTATGGCAATTAGTAGTTTTTGTAGTGTTGGAGTTGTTCTCCCAGTAGAAGTTAGGAATGCATTATGCCAGCCCTCGACGGCGTTGTTAGTTTTGGCTTGTTGGTTGAGTGTACTTACATATACATTCCACCAAGGTATTTGGAACTTGGGCTGACGTCTATGGCCTGATCTGTGTAGTCTCCCCACCCAGGTATCTTCAAAATAATCTAATAGGGGAGATAACTTTACTTCATTTTGTTTGTAGAATGGACTTTCTAATAAAAGATTGTAATGTTCTGCAACATCTGTGGTTGGTACATAAGCTAGGGCTGTTAGAAGTTTTATTTGATGTGCAAAACTTATGTTAGTGGCATATTCTACACTTAGTGAAGATTTTTGTAAATGTCTCCATATACATTGGTTTAGATGGAAGTAACATCCTTGGATAGCTGCATGGGGGTACAGTTTTAGAATGCAATTTATCATGGCTTGCTCAAAGTCTATGATAATTCTTTGAGGGTAAAAATCATTTGATTCTTGTTTTAGTTTTCCTAGCATTTCATTATATGTTGTGTTTTGTTTGTTAGGTAATAGTGCATAAATTAAAGGTATGGAAGTGTTGTGATATTGACCGTGTATTGTGTAAAGCTGGTAGAATGGTTTTGGGCATATTGTAAAGGTGCCATCCATCATCCATGTTTGGCATTGTTGGAGTTTAGTTATATTGTTTGCAGTAGCAAACATTATGATTCTTTTTTCTGTGCTTTTGTTATCAAAAAAAATAAAAGGTTCATTATTGTGGGTGATAGTTAATTCTGGTGGAATGATGATATTTTGAAAAGTTTTAGGGGATGGTATAGTTGTCGTGGTTGCTTTTTTGGTCCTAGCAATAGTTCTTTTTATAGAAGCAATTGATGGTAATTGGCCTCTTGCTTCTTTGGGCACTCTAGGTAATAGTTCTTTTAGGATTACACTTGTAGCAGTTTGTGAACCAGTGCTTAATTCTTTGATATTTTCGAGGGTTGATCTGACTTCTATTTCAGAGAGATTGGGTGGATGGTTATGCTCTCTTGTATATAGTACAGTTGTTTCTCTTGTGGTTGCTCGTCCGTAGCATTTGTTCGAATAATATTTAGAACACTTCCAGTTCACTTTTCGGTCCGTCTGCTTTTCTTGGGTGTATGTGTAACCCATGTAACACAATAGGAATTTTCCTTTCTGCGAAGTTATAAATTGGGCTTCTTCTGTCATCGTGATGTGTTAGAAATCTGGAAAAAATGTATATGAAAATATATGCAATAGTACTTTATATATTTCTATAAAAATAGGAAACAAACTACTTTTTTTATATATACTTACCAAGTGTTTTTGGTTGTATTTGAATGAAGATGTTTGTAGACAAAATGCTGTTTAGTTGATGTAGTCTCTGAAAGTTAAAGAACATATATTGCTTTGGTTGGTTTAGTTATTTAAGTGGGGTGGTATTGCTGTTTGGTATAGACTATATTTTTTTTGTTGAAACGTATTTTATTCTTTTACAAATCAACAACGTAACAAACATTCCCCCGCCTTCACCTGTCCCGGAAGTACCACACATTTATCATCAAGGCCAATTATTCAGGAGAAGGAACAACCTTCCCACCCAGTTCTCTACCCCCCCTCCCCCACCACATGTCAATGTACCCCCGTCCCCTACCCCTCTTACTATGTGCCCCTCCTCCCTAATAAATAAGATGCAGTAGCCCAACCTCTCCCTAAGCAAACAGAGCCTTCCCTCATGCCCAGTGGTATAGACTATAGGTGTTAATTTATACAGGTGTTTTAAAACTTAAAAAAGAGAACATGGATTTGTTTAGGGGTTTAGGATGTTTTGGGGTTTGAGTAGGATTTAATTAATATTTTATAAAGTATTTTGATAGTATACTTACTTTTTAGTGAGTCTTTTCTGACAATCTTAAATATTTTCTTTAGCTGTTTGGAGTAATATCTGTAGTGGAAACATAAAGAGATGGAATATAGAAGTTAGTTATTTATTTGAGTAAAGATAAATTAGTGTTTTAGTTTAATTTGGCAGTTTAGTTAGAAAAGAATATTTACTTACGTTTTTAGAATAGTAGTAGGATGTAGGATTCTTCTGTTTAGCAGAGTTTCTTCTTCGTTCAATGCTTTGGTTTAAGGCACAGTAGAAGACTTGTTTTAATTGGTTTATATAGTGGTTTTAAATTGTTTCTTGAATGTTATTGGTTGTTTTCTGTATGTGGCCTTTCTATTGGATGGTTTGAATTTTTTTTAGTTAATTGGTTTCCTTTTATGGAAAATGCTAAGTAAGAGTATATTTAGTTTTAAAGGAGGAGAGTTTCAAATAATTATATATAAAAAGATTGTTTATAATGTGTTGTAATTTTCTTTAAATGTGTTTGAAATGCCAATGTGATAATTATTTCAGTGTTTTTTTATTATGTTGTTAAATATTGAGATCGTTATAAATGTTATGTTTATGTTTAAGTAGAATCTCATTTGAAAATGTATGTTTTCGGAAAATATTGTCTTTATGTTGTTTAAAGTATTGGTTTTATTAGTATTAGAATTGTCGATATATTTTAAAAAAACGATATTATTGATGTCTATATTTTGGTTATCGATATTTGTGAGATGTGTCATATTTATTTACTTATGTCGATATTTAGTATTGCGATATTTATGTGTGCGATTTTTGTGTGATCGATATAATTGTATTACGATATTGTAGTGTCGATATTAGTGTAGTTTTTTAAATAAGTATACAATGTCGATATTTTTGATGTCGATATATTTGATGCGATATTTGTGTAGTTCGATAATGTGTCTGTCGATAATATGTCAGAGATCCGTGCCTCAAATGTTTTGCTGGTGTTGTCCGCTCAGGGCACTGCGCCACGGCTAATCCGTGCCGCAGTGCAAGTGCTCCCTAGGTAAAGTGTACCTGTAATTGATGTTCATGATTGGTTTATTGGATTTACTGTCAGTCCCCAGTAAAGTGCACCAGGGGTGCCAGGGCTTGTGAATGCCAATGCTGCTGGTGGGCTTGCAGCGCTGGTTGCGCCACCCACAGAAAGCGGCCTTGTAAAATGTGTCTAGGGTCTGCCACCGCAGACCCTGCGTGCAGTCTGGGACTGTCGCGCTGACTGCGCAAGTGCCCCCACTTGCCAGTCCCTAAACCTTCCCTTACCTACATATTAGCCACCCCTCTGCTAGGCCCAAGGGCAGGGTACATTGTAGGCATAAGGTAGGACATGCCCTGATGTGTGTGGCATGTCTTAGTAGTGAATTACAGCCATTTTCGTTTTTCACTATTGAAGGCTACCTGCTCTCCATAGGCCAGAATGGGCTGCTGGAGTCACTACACGCTGTGACCCCAGTGGACTCAGAGAGCATGGTAGAATGTCAAGTTTAGTATGCCTGAACTCAGAATAATAAAATACTTCTTGTAGTCAAGTTTATTTTAATATCCTGGGTTTGTAAATGCTACTTTTAGAAAGTTAGTATTTACTGACCTGGCCATTTCAGTCCGCCTCTGCTGTGTGTGTGTGTTCTGCCTAGCAACAGTAAGGAGCAGGGTTGGGGAATCCCCAGAGACAGGTTGGCTGCCAGGTGGTGGGTAGAGAGATGACATCAGGATGGGTGGGAGGAGTACACCTTGACTCTTGAATAGACCTGTGCTCTGCCACCACAAAGCCGGCGCCGCCCCCTGTGGAGCGGCTGATGTCTCTGCCCTGCTGCTGAAAGGAAAGAGCAGAGTCACCATAACAAAGTGCTCCAGAAATGGACTGGGCCAGGCCCAGGCCCCCTGGCGCTAAGGAACAAAAGAATCACGGTATAAAAGTAGGAGCCTGGCTCCTAAGCAATCAGAATCCTGTTTTACCACAAAGAACCTCTGCCCGACTAGAAGGAGAAGAAGACGCTGGAAGGACTGGCCTGCTGCTTGCCTTGCTGAGGAAGGAGAGGAAGAGACTTGCTGAAGAGACTTTGCTGCTTTGTGCTTTAAACATTCTCCAAGGGCTTGATCTGAGCTTGCCCCCTGAACAAAACCCCAGGACCAGTGGGTTCTTTGTGCCTTTGCTCGTCCTGAAACTCGAGCCGTGTGTGTATCCCGCTTGAGGAAGACTGCGCCCCTCATCGCCCCTCCTAGGGCTGTGACACTCGGGAGCCTGCCTGCCTTTGCCCCCCTTGAGAGCCTCGCTCCGACCGGAGTCGCCCTCTACCCCGGGCTAGGCCGCCGGCACCTCTGCCACCGCCTGCTATTGGAGCGCGCTGAAGCGCTATCACCCCTCCCGCCGGAATTCTTGTCCGACGATCGTGATCCCCGCCGGGTCCCCAGCTGCGTGGACCGTGCCCTGTGACCCGCGCTTCGCGATCTCGCCCTGAGATCGGGCCGCGCCGCCCCCGCTGAGGAGACCCCCGCACTGCCGTGCTGAGGGTCGTGGGCCGCGCCTGCCTGACTACACGCACCTGCTCAAGAGGATCCAAAGGTGCCCCATCACTGCTGAGTCGCACCCTCCCGTGCCGACTCCCAAAAGCAACTACACGTTCTTGAGAATTCCAGTATCGGGCTCGGGGCCCGCAACGCCTTATTTCCCCGTTCGCAGGAGCCGATCTCTGTAAGTACTGGAACCACAAGTAACATTTGCGAGAGACTACAAAGTATCTAATTTGAACCTGCAAACAAAGAACATTTGCCTGCTTTACAACCTGGTGGCATAGCGAAAACGTTATTGGTCTTGTGATAAGTCTGCTGAGATATATATACCTATTTTTACATAAAGAAGCGTATTTTTCTACATATCCAAGTCTGGTGTCCGTTTCTGGGGGGATTGATGTATTTACTGTGTGTGCGATTGTAAGTGCTTAACCAACAACGCCTGAGGAATCGCCTTGGCTGCTCACGCCACGCACCTAGAGGGTGAGCAAGGGTCATTTAAAGGGGTTATCCTGCGCCCTGACGTAGAGGAGAGGGTTCCTGCTTGACACAAGGGTAACCTTGCGCCAACCAGAGACCCCCGAGTCTAACATTGTTGGCAGCGGCTGGGATTTCGGATTTGCATTTGCAGTTTGCATACAGTGAATTATTAATCACCAGATAGTGAGAGCAGACCAAGTAACGCAGCCACAGGTTTTCATTTTTGAACTGTTGAGACATCGACCATTGCTTCAGCCATGCCTGGCTCACTCCTTGCTGGAAGAGCACTCTCTGTGATTTCTGGAATAGATGAGGTGGATTGGGAGGAACTGGAGGGATACACAGTAGAGCAATTGAAAGGCTACAGTGTAAAACTCTGAGTTCCCCATGCTGGATTCAAGAGGAAGGTCCAGTACACCAAGGCGTTGAGAGCCTGGAAGGAGTCAAGAGACCCACAGAATGCGGGGGACATCGTTCCACCCGACAACCTTGGGGAGCCCAGCAGAGTCCTGTCGCCAGAGGAGCTGGCAGACAGGGCAGCAGACAGGGTGCATGCAATGGAGATGGCAAAGTTGGCAGGACAAATGGAAATGGAAAAGCAGAAGTTGGCCTTGGAGGCACAACAACGCCAAATGGATCATGACATAAGATTGAAGGAGTTGGAGCTGAAAGCGAAAAGTTTGGACACCGCTCCTTCTGGTGGCAGCACTCCGCCGGTGCAGGTAGAGTCCAAGGTGTACATCCCCAAAGATGTAGTGAAGGAGTATTTTGGAAAGGATGACATAGGGCAGTGGTTTAGGGCCTATGAGGTGGCCATGTCTTCACACCGGGTCCCTGAGAAAGACTGGGGAGCGGGGTTGTGGGGAAGGTTCCTTGCTGAAGGGCGTGACACACTGTTAGATTTACCCTTAGATCTCCAAGCCTCATACCCCCATATGAAGGAGGCTTTAATGACCAGGTATGGGTTAACTCCTGAGCTATATAGACAGAGGTTCAGGGAGACTAAGAAGATCCCGGAGAGTACGTATGTGGAGTATGTAACTTTTTTCTGCAGAGCACTGGATGGTTGGGTGAAGGGTAGCAAGGTGAGTGATTATCAAGGGTTGCTTGATTTAATTGCATGGGAGCACTTGTCCAGTCAATGTTTTCTGAGCTACGCCAGCACCTGATTGATAGCAAGCTGTCCAACCCGAGGAAGCTTGCTGAGGAGGCGGACCGCTGGCTCAGCACCAGGGTCCACAAGGGTCAAGTGGGAGACTCCGCCAAAGGTGGGCAGGGTCCCCAGCAGAAGAGTGGGGGGGACAGGGGTAAACAGAAAGGGTTCCAAAAAGGCCCCCAAAGTAATTCCCAAGGGAACCAGCAGAAGGGTTCTCAGCCTCCCCCACCCCCGCAGCAGAACGGGGCCCCGACAGGTAGGCCTGTTCCAAAGGGGCCCTTCAATTGTTACAGGTGTGGTGACCCGGGTCATATTGCCTCTGATCCTAAGTGTCGCCTGTTTGGTAAGACAGCACCCACTGGTGCTCCACCCCGGCAAGTAGCTCATGTTAATTTTGGGGAGGAGGTAGCAGTCCAGGGGGGTGGGGGTCCCGCGAATATGACCCTAGTCTCGCTAGGAGACAGTGAGATGGTCCCTGAAACCTACTTACTCTCTAACACTAAGAAATATGGGCAAGTAGTGACCATCAATGGAAAGAAGGTTGAGGCTCTTAGAGATACAGGAGCCAGCGTGAACTCGGTGAGGCAACACCTGGTGTCTCAAGAGCAGATTGTACCCAATGCCTACTGTAGGGTTGTCAATGCTGACAACATAGAGAGTCGTTGTCCAATGGCTCAAGTTCCCTTTGAGTGGGGGGAAGTCTCTGGTACTCTACAAGTCGCTGTGAGAACTGACATGCCTGTAGACTGTCTGCTAGGGAACGACCTGGAGAGCTCCCCTTGGGAAAAGGTGGAGAAGACCACGCATCTGAGGATGGTGGGTCTACCCGACTGGGCGTGCGTGACCACCCGGTCCATGGCAGCCAGTAGGGGTGTTGAGAGGGTCCTGGAGCCTGAGGGAGAGATCCAGGAACCGGCCTTAGGGAGAAGGCGCAGGAGGCGCGGGAAACCGGCCCCCGAAGTTCCCACGGCCCAGGAGGAAGCCGACCCTGAGGGGGATGCTCTGGAGCCTACCGGGGAACAGATTGCCGAACTGAGAGACCTGCCTGAGCTGACCCATTGGCAGCAAGAAGGAGGTCCCTCCAGGGAGGAATTCTGCAGGGAGCAGAAAGAATGCCCTTCTCTCGTGGGTATGTGGCAGCAGGCTGCAGAGCAGGCCAATGGTGTTCAGGCCAAGACACACTACGTGTACTGGGAGAGTGACCTCCTGTATTCCGAGCCTAAGGCTGCTGAACCTGGGTCAGCCCGTGTGCTGGTGGTACCCCAGAAGTTCAGAACCTTCCTACTGGGGCTGGCTCATGATGTGCCGTTAGCAGGACATTTGGGGATGGACAAGACCTATGACAGGCTTGTCACCCACTTTTACTGGCCCCAAATGCACAAGAATTCAGATTCCTATTGCAGAACCTGTCAGACTTGCCAGGCAAGTGGTAAGAGCGGAGGGAAGCACAAGGCTCCTCTGCAGCCCTTCCCCGTGGTCGGTACGCCATTCCAGCGAGTGGGTATTGATATTGTGGGGCCTCTGGACCCCAAGACAGCCCTGGGCAACAGGTTCATCCTGGTCTTGGTGGACCATGCCACCCGGTACCCTGAAGCCATCCCTCTGAGGACAGTGACGGCCCCCGTGGTGGGACGAGCACTGATGGGAATTTTCTCCCGAGTGGGATTCCCTCTAGAGGTGGTGAGCGACAGGGGGACCAATTTCATATCCACATATATGAAATCCCTGTGGAAGGAGTGTGGGGTAACTTATAAGTTCACCACTCCTTACCACCCCCAAGGAAATGGGTTGGTTGAGAGATTCAACCGAACCCTCAAAGGCATGATCATGGGCCTAGACGGTCCAATGAGGCGTAAGTGGAACGTCCTCTTGCCATGCCTGCTCTTCGCTTACCGAGAGGTGCCACAGAAGTCTCTAGGGTTCAGCCCCTTTGAGCTTCTGTATGGTCACCCGGTAAGAGGACCTCTGAGTTTGGTAAAAGAAGGCTGGGAGCAATCTCCCAGGAAACCTCCCCAGAATGTATACAGTTACATGCTGGCCTTCCGAAACCAGACTAGGCGTTTCAGGCAACTTGCTGAGGCAAATCTGGAAGCCAGCCAGGAGGAGATGAAGCGGTGGTACGACCGGAATGCCTCTCTGGTAGAGCTTCAACCTGGACAAAAGGTGTAGGTCTTGGCCCCAGTGGAGCCTTGTGCACTTCAGGATAAGTGGACAGGTTCATTTGAGGTTGTGGAGCGCAAAAGTCCTATCACCTACTTGGTGGACATGCAGTCTCCCAGGAACCCTTTGAGGGTCCTACATGTTAACCGCCTTAAGCCCCACTTAGAGAGGACTGAAGTGGGCATGCTGCTGGCCACTGATGATGGAATGGAAGAGGAGACCGAGCCTCTTCCTGACCTCTTAGTAGCCTCTGAGAAAGATGGGTCAGTGGATGGAGTTAACCTCTCACCCACCCTGACGCCCGAACAACAGGAAGATTGCCGCCACTTGCTGGGGCAGTTTCCAGATAGGTTCTCCCTGGTTCCTGGTGTCACAGATTGGTGCGTCCATGATGTGGACACAGGAGACAGCTTACATGTGAAGCACAAGGCTTACAGGGTAACTGACAGGGTCAGAGCTTGCATCAAGGAGGAGGTCTCCAAAATGCTTGCGCTAGGGGTGGTTGAGTCCTCCAGCAGTCCTTGGTCCAGCCCCGTGGTCTTGGTCCCCAAAGCTGCTGCGCCGGGAGCCACACCTGAACTCCGGTTCTGTGTGGACTACAGAGGACTCAATTCAGTAACTAAGACTGACGCGCACCCCATCCCCAGAGCTGATGAGCTCATTGATCGGCTAGGGGCTGCCCGGGTCCTCAGCACGTTTGATTTAACGTCTGGGTACTGGCAGATCGCCTTGACCGATGGGGCCAAAGAGAGGTCAGCATTCTCTACACCAGATGGGCACTTCCAGTTCCGAGTCATGCCATTTGGAATGAAGAATGCCCCTGCCACCTTTCAGAGGTTGGTCAACCAGGTACTGGTTGGGCTGGATGCGTTCAGTGCCGCCTACCTGGATGACATCGCAGTATTCAGTGCCACCTGGCCCGAACACCTGCGCCACCTCTGGGAAGTGTTGATGGCTCTGCGCCGAGCAGGCCTCACGATCAAGGCAAGCAAGTGCCAGATCGGGCAGGGTTCCGTGGTGTACTTGGGACACCAAGTGGGGAGTGGCAAGGTGGCACCCTTGCAACCCAAAATTGAGACCATCCTGGCTTGGGAACCCGCCAAGACGCAGACCGCAGTGAGGGCCTTCCTGGGACTCACTGGGTACTACAGGAGGTTTGTCAAGGGCTATGGAACGATTGTTGCCCCCTTGACAGAGCTGACTTCCAAGAAGCAGCCCAGGAACGTGATCTGGACTGACACCTGTCAGAAAGCTTTCGACACCCTGAAGACTGCCATGTGCACGGCGCCCGTGCTCTTGGCCCCTGACTTCTCCAAGGAATTCCTAGTGCAGACAGACGCTTCAGAGCATGGTGTAGGGGCTGTTCTCTCACAGATGACTGAGGAGGGCTGGGACCAACCCGTAGCCTTCATCAGTAGGAGGTTACTTCCACGGGAAAGTAGGTGGAGTGCAATTGAGCGAGAAGCATTTGCCGTGGTCTGGGCGCTGAAGAAGCTATGACCCTACTTGTTTGGGTCTCACTTCCGGGTTCAGACGGACCACAGGCCCCTCAGATGGTTGATGCAAATGAGGGGTGAGAACCCAAAGCTGTTGAGGTGGTCCATCTCCCTACAGGGTATGGACTTTACGGTGGAACACCGTCCTGGCACAGATCACGCCAACGCTGACGGTCTGTCCAGGTATTTCCGCCTTAGTGACGAGGAACCCCCTGGGCAAGGGTAGTTCTCCCCACATTTAAGCTGGAGGGGACACGTGTTAGACCTGGCACCTTGGCGTGAGTTTCCCTTCCACTTTTTTGATGGTGTGCCTCAAATGTTTTGCTGGTGTTGTCCGCTCAGGGCACTGCGCCACGGCTAATCCGTGCCACAGTGCAAGTGCTCCCTAGGTAAAGTGTACCTGTAATTGATGTTCATGATTGGTTTATTGGATTTACTGTCAGTCCCCAGTAAAGTGCACCAGGGGTGCCAGGGCTTGTGAATGCCAATGCTGCTGGTGGGCTTGCAGCGCTGGTTGCGCCACCCACAGAAAGCAGCCTTGTAAAATGTGTCTAGGGTCTGCCACCGCAGACCCTGCGTGCAGTCCGGGACTGTCGCGCTGACTGCGCAAGTGCCCACACTTGCCAGTCCCTCAACCTTCCCTTACTTACATATTAGCCACCCCTCTGGTAGGCCCAAGGGCAGGGTGCATTGTAGGCGTAAGGTAGGACATGCCCTGATGTGTGTGGCATGTCTTAGTAGTGAATTACAGCCATTTTCGTTTTTCACTATTGAAGGCTACCTGCTCTCCATAGGCCAGAATGGGCTGCTGGAGTCGCTACACGCTGTGACCCCAGTGGACTCATAGAGCATGGTAGAATATCGCGTTTAGTATGCCTGAACTCAGAATAATAAAATACTTCTTTCAGTAAAGTTTATTTTAATATCCTGTGGTTGTAAATACTACTTTTAGAAAGTTAGTATTTACTCGCCTAACCATTTCAGTCTGCCTCTGCTGTGTGTGTGTGCTGCCTAGTTTCAGTGAGGGCCAGGGCTGGGGAATTCCAGGAGACAGGCTGGCTACCAGGTGGCGAATAGAGAGATTACACCAGGATGGGTGGGAGGAGTACACCTTGACTCTGAATAGGGTTGTGCTCTGCCACCACAATGCTGGCTCCGCCCCTTGTGGAGCGTCTGATGTCTCTGCCCTGTGCACTGAAAGGAAAGTGCAGAGTCACCACAACAAAGTGCTCCAAAACCGGACTGAGCCAGGCCCAGGCCCCCTGGCCACAAAGAACAAAAGAAACTGTGTGTAAAAGAAGGAGCCCTGCTCCTAAGAAATTAGATCCTGTTGACGCCAAGAAGACACTCTGCCTGAAGAGAAGGACCTGGGAAAGCTACATGGAGGAGTACTGTCTCTAAGCCTGAGAGACTGGCCTGTGGTGGGTGCCTTGCTGCAAGAAGGAGAGAGGAAGAAAAGACTGAAAGACTTTTTGTTCACTTGTGCATTTTAAACAATCTCCAAGGGCTTGCTTGTGAACTTGCCCCCTGAACTGCGCCCCAGGAACAGTGGGCGCTACCCCTCCCTTGAAGAAGGAAGCTGCTGCTGGTGTAGTCCCCCCTTCAGCGCTGACTCCGGAGACCTGAGTGCGACTGGGAATCTGTCCCGCACTCTGAGAGCCTGTGCGCCCCATCCCGCTGAGCAAAGTGACCTCTGGACGACTGTGCCGCAGTTTGCACCGTAACGGCCTGCCCCGCCTGGCCTGAGCACCGCAAACTTCTGCCCCCTCGAGCCGGAGCTCGCACCGCAAGAACGGACCGTCCGGTCCAAACAACGTGAGTCTGTGGCCCCCGAGCTGTAGAGCACCCTGTGAAGACCGCCTGCACCTGAGTTCGCCTCTCCAGGACAACGCCCTGCTGACAGCGCCTCGCCGCTAGATTCACCTCAAGCCGCCGCCCCCTCCCTCTTCAACATCGAGACTGACGTCGAGGTCAAGAGCCTCCCCACAACGCATCGCTGTCCTCCGAGAAGCAGGACCGCACCGCGACGTGGGACGCCCCCTCTACGCCTGCTGATTAGCCTCGAACCACCAAGAAGAAGCAAGGTACTGTGGCGGACCCGCAGCGTACGGCTGCAGTGTAGGGAACTGTGCGCTTTCTAGCTTAATCCCAGCGTACACGCAGCATACGGCTGCATCGTTGAGAACTGTACGCCTCATTCTAAAGCGAACAGTACGTCGCGTACTTTACTGGAATTGACGGCCCCGTACGCTTGCTCACGCGGGAAGCGTGAGGTATAGTGGGGCTCTTCCTGTAGAGCGGTATGACGCGTACGAAGAGCGCTACGAAGCGCACAGACCTAAAAGAAGTGCAGTCAGCAACAAAGCCTTGCATTTATAAGAACTGTGGCCTCCCATTAAAGAATTGGAACATTCTGACAGTAACTGGAACCGTTTTAAAGCCTAAGAGACTGTAATTAAAGCCTGCTTGAGAATCCTATATAAAGAGATATATTTTTACAAATACAGTCTTGTGCCTCTGTGTGGTGGGTTGGTGATTGTTGTGGGACATTGCAAATGCTGAACTGTATGTACTCTGGAGTTTAGCCTGTCTGCTCGCGCCACACTACCTAGAGGGTGAGCAGGGGTTATTTTCTGAGAGTAATCCTTTGCCCTGACTTGGAGGAGAGGGTCCCTGCTTGTCGCAAGTGCATACCTGCGCCAACCAGAGACCCCCGATTCTAACAGCCAAGAACTGCCAAGTAACCACCATGAGTAAAGCAGCATCCATAGCATCTGTTGATTTGTATTGGGAGGACAGAGAGAGATGTAGGATGCAAGAAATGGAGCTGGCCAAGCTCAAGTGGAGTGGAGTGGAGAACTGGAGTTGGAGAATAGGAAATTGGCCCTAGAAGAAAAGAAAATGCAAATGGAGCATGACTTGATAATGAGGAACTTTGATATGGAGCTCGAGAGGCTTGAGGCCATGAGTGTCTCAGCCCAGCAACAAGAAATGTGTGTACCTCAGAGAGTGAGCTTTGCTGAGTTGGAGGTGGAATCCAGCTCAGATGGTGGCAGCAATATTCAGCTATCTAGTGCTGGGAGAGTAGTACACACACCCAGAGACATGGCACCTGACTTGAAGGAGCGGGTTAACATACATCAGGTGGTTCAAGGACCGGAGGTAGCTCCTGTAGTGCGCAGTGTCCCTGAGGGGAATAGGGTATCTGGCGCAGGGGTTCATGGTCCTAGTGGTGGGAAGGACACTCTACTGACTCTAGATGAGAGGTGCAGGGAGAGGGGTTCCCCCAAAGTTGAAGTCCTGGTATGTGAGTGTGAAGACTGCCCAGAAGAGTGTAGGTTGTGTGACAGAGACAGTCAGATACTGTCTTGCCAGTTTCAGGAGAGTGGTGTGGAGTACTTGTGTGAGGCACTGGATGGTGAGGTGAAGGATATTTTGGTTAACCCTGCTAGGGGGCTGTGTGATCCAATTGTGGGAGAGCATATTGTAAGTCCCTGTTTTCCAGAGCTATGCCACCTGTTGGAGAGTGAGTTCTCTGACCCCAGGGAGCTCACATTGGAGGCAGACCTTTTGGTGGATTCCAGAGGGTCTGAAGAGGCATTGGGGAGTGATCCCAAGATGAGTGGTTCAGGTATCTTCAAACCCAGTGTGGTGGAAGTGGCTCAGAGTAGCCCAGCCAGGTCCTGTCGTAGTGAGAGGGATGTAGGGCCTCACCTCCTGTCTTTAAGGGGAAAGAGTGAGAATGGGTTATGTCCCGGTAGTTCCCAAAATCAGGCTCAGAGCCTGGATGGTTCTGTAAGGGAACACCAGGTGGGGAGCCTAGTCTGTCCTGAGGGGCTGCCCATTGTGCGGGATCCCCTAGTGTCTGGTGAACGGGGAGTGTCTGTAAGCAGGCCTCCCTCAGTTCTGGTGTCTGGCAGTACCGCTCCAGTTGGGAGGGTGCAGAAGTCCAGAGTGAGGGGTGAGAGGGGGAAAGAGTCCCCAGTGGAAGAACCAGTGGGTCAGGGGTCAGCCAGAAGGGCTGCGTCACCAGTGAATGACCATGGTGACACCACTTCTGTCCTGGGGGATCTTCGCGCACTGTCAGATGGACAGAGGTCAGAAGATCTGCACCAGGCAGACTGTCACACGACACATGAGTTATGTGTCACCCTTGGGGGGCATGCGTGCTCCCCGGGAAGTCCTGGTGTGCCAGGCGAGCGTTCAACTGCATGGGTTGGTCCCAGGGTTGGGAAGCCAGGTTCAGGTGTTGTCTGACCTGGAGGGTGGGACAACTGTAATAAGTGTCCTGACTCAGGTTGCTTCTAGGGGTACCACTCCAGGTGGGAGGGTAAAGCCATCTGGAAGGGAGTCCTCGCCTCTGACCCCGGTTCAACTAAAGGGTTTAGACCCTGGGTTGGAGGGCCAGGTTCAGGGTGTCCCCCCTGACCAGGACGCCCAGTTCCAGGATAGAACCCCTGGCAATTCTGGAAGGAGGTACCACTCCAGGTGGGAGGGTACAGAGCCCCAAGAAGGAGGAGGAGGACCGGGTGTGGGAAAGCCCACCCCATTCTCCTGCCCAGCCGCCGGGTATAGGCCCGGGGCTGGTGGGTCAGTGCCAGGATGTCATATCTGATCTGACAGGAGGGAGAATGGACAGAGGGTGCCAAGCACCTGGGGCTACTGCCCCCGCTCTCTGACGCCACAGAGGTTTGAGAGCTCTGAGAGGCATAAGGCCTGGGTCTCATCATTGAACACTGTCATTAGCCACTGTGGCATTTTTCTGTCTGTCTGTTGGGACACACCTGTGAGCAAGTTATGGTTGGGTGCTGCACAGGTGGTGTCCACAGGTGAGGAGAAGGGTTCCCCATGGGTTAGCTTGGTGTGCCCTGAGAGTATGGACAGAGGGATTCCAACAGGTTCAGATTGGCGTAGAACTGGAGTCTGCCCCTGCAGTTGCGGGCCTGGTCCAGGTTCGATCGCCCAAAGCAGGGAAGCCCATCAAGGTACTGATTGGTCTACCCTGTGTTTTGGCTGGAAGGGGGTTGTGTTGGACTTGCCCCTTTTTGCAGGGTCATCCCTGAACTTTTTGCCTTCCTCCTATATTTTTTCTGACCTGTTGTTGGCTGTTTTATGACTCTGGGCACTTTACCACTGCTGATCAGCAGTGCTAAAGTGCATATGCTCTCCCTATTGTAAATTGATGTATGAATTAGTGATTCCATGATTGGTTGGTTTGGTTTACCTGTCAGACCCTAGTACAGTGCACCAGGAGTGCCCAGGGCTTGTAAATCCAAATGCTGCTGGTGGGCTTGCAGCACTGGTTGTGCCAATCACAGAAGCAGCCTGTACAAGTGTGTCTAAGGTCTGCCATTGCAGAGCCTGCATGCAGTCTGGTACTGTCATGCTGACTGGGCAAGTGCACCCACTTGCCAGTCCCTAAACCTTCCCTTTTCTTCATATCAGACACCCCTATGGTAGGCCCAAGGGCAGGGTGCATTGTAAGTACAAGGTAGAACATGCCCTGGTGTGTGAGGCATGTTCTAATAGTGATTTACAGCCATTTCGTTTTTCACTATTGCAAGGCTACCTGTTCTCCATAGGTCAGAATGGGCAGTTTGGTTATTACATTTTATAATCTTAACTGACTCAGAGAACATGGTAGAAATTCGAATTTAGTATGCCTGAACTCAGAATTATAAAATAAATCTTTTAGTGAAGTTGGTTTTAACATTCTGTGTTTGAAAATACCACTTTTAGAAAGTAGGTATTTTCTTGTCTAACCATTAAAACCTGCCTCTGCTAGGCTGTGTATTCCCTGTCTGGAGTTTGAGTGACAGGGGCTGGGAAATTCCAGGGGGCTGGGGAATTCCCGGAGACAGGGTGAGTCAGCACAGGGCTGAATAGAGAGATCTCCATGTAGATGAGTGGGAGGAGTTGCACCTGGGACCTGAATAGGGCTGTGCTTTCCCCCCACAATGCTGGCTCCACCCCCTGTGGTGCGTCTGATGTCTCTGCCCTGCACTGTGAAAGGAGAGAAGGAATCATGTCAACAAACTGCTCCAGGGCTGGGCTTTCCCTCCACAATGCTGGCTGCACCTCCTGTGGGGCATCTGATGTTTCTGCTCTGCACTGTGAAAGGAAGGAAGGAGTCATGTAAACAGAGTGCTCCAGAACTGGTTTGGACTGGGCAAAGGCCCCTCTGCCCTCAGAGGACAAAGGATTTTGGGGTATAAATAGTGGGACCCTGATCCCAAGAATTTAGATCACTTTTGGAACAAGAAGAAACCTTTACTGAGGAGCGGAACCTGAAGAAACTGAGGAGAGACTATCCTTAAGCTGAAGTGCTGCTTGGGGGATTGGCCTGCAGTGGTTTGCCTGACTGCCAAAGGAAGGAGAAGAGACTTTGTGTGCTTATTTCAACTTGTAAGGATCTCCAAGGGCTTGGAACAGAGCTTGCCTCCTGCTGAAGTCTCAGGGACAACAGACTTCAACCACCAGCTCTCCAGAGTTCTTTGGAAGTGCCTGCTGCTGTTTTCGGCCTTCTGAGGGACTGCGTGTCGCAAGGAGCTGGGAGCGCGACTCAACGAAGCCGAAGCGTGTCACCGTCGCTGCTGCTGCCGTCGCACTTCCGAACAAGGGTGTCGCCGCTGGAGTTGTTGCACTGCCCCGCATCGAGAGAAGCATCTCGCAACGAAGAGGAAGCATGTCGCCGTCGCTTCTGCCTGCCGTCGCACTTCTGAACAAGGGTGTCGTCGCTGGAGTTGTCGCACTGCACCGCATCGAGAGAAGGGTCTCGCAATGAGGAAGAAGCGTGTCGCCGTCGCTGTTGCTGACATCGCACTTCTGAACAAGGGTGTCGCCACTGGAACTATCGTATTGCACCGCATCGGTGAAAGCGCCTCGCATCCCCGAGAAGCGCGCCGCCGTCGGAGCTGCTGCCGTCGCATTTCTGAACAAGGATGTCGCCGCTGTAGTTGTCGCATCGTGCGGAAGCTTCACGCGTCGTGGGAGAAGAGTGTCGCAGTTGGAGCTGTTGCCGTCGCACTTCTGAACAAGGGTGTCGTCGCTGCAGTCCACGCATCGAACCGAGAACTTCTCGCATCCCCGGAGAAGCGTGCCGCATCTGGAAGATCTTCACGTCTTTATTTCTTTGCACCAGAACTTTGCCGCATTTCGATCGCTGCGACATTGCTTGTCATGGAAGCGCAACGCATCGTAAGGTACATTGACGCAAAGTGTCGCATCTTAAGAACTGAACTGAACTAAGCTAAAAACTACCATCTTAAAGTAATAGTATTGTGTATTCTTGTCGTTTATGGTCTTGTGGTAAATCTATATAAAGTATACTTATTTTTTATATAAAACCTGTGTGGTGTCCATTTGTAGTGTTGTCACTGGGTTACTGTATGTGGTCACAAATGCTTTACACACTGCCTCTGAGATAAGCCTGTCTGCTCGTGCCAAGCTACCAAGGGGGTGAGCAGGGGTTATTTTAAGAGTGTACCCCCTTACCCTGACTAGAGGCAAGGGTCCCTATTTGTCACAAGTACCTACCTGTGCCAACTAGAAATCCCCAAATCTAACAGATAGGATAAAAAGTAGTAATATTATGTTCATTTATTGATATTTAGTAATGAGTATATGCCAATGTAGAAGGATAGTGTGCACGGAAAAAGTATGCTTCGTAATATAATTATAATGTTTTCAGGATACAATGGTGCCAATTCCGATCCGGTAAAAAAATTCCCCGTCCGACTCGTATCCGGATTTTTTTCCGTCCGAATCGTCAAAGTAGCGTACAAACTGCCAAGTACGATTCGAACGGAAAAAAGTCCATACGAATCGCATTGGGAAGATTTCCCCACACGTCCTCGGGTCGGGAAAAGTCACCGACACGTCCCCGGGCGAGAAACCCACCGTGCGGAAAAATAAAGTCCGACTGCGCAAGTACGATCCCTCCCGTCCTCCCCATTTCACAACCGTACGCAAAAAACACCGTCCGAACCTAACTCCCATAGCAACCATGGAGACATGTGCCCGCATACGCGCCGAACACCCCACCACCCCCCGCCCGCGTATGTACGCCCCGAACCCCCACCCGTGTATGTACGCCCCCGAACCCCCCCCAGCCGTGTATGTACGCACCGAACCACCAGCCGTGTATGTACGCACCAAACCCCCCCCCAGCCGTGTATGTACGCACCGAACCACCAGCCGTGTATGTACGCCCCCGAACCCCCCCCCAGCCGTGTATGTACGCACCGAACCACCACCCGTGTATGTACGCCCCCGAACCCCCACCCGTGTATGTACGCACCAAACCCCCCCCCCAGCCGTGTATGTACGCACCAAACACCCACCCGTGTATGTACGCACCAAACCCCCACCCGTGTATGTACGCCCCGAACCCCCCCCCAGCCGTGTATGTACGCACCGAACCACCACCCGTGTATGTACGCCCCCGAACCCCCACCCGTGTATGTACGCACCAAACCCCCCCCCAGCCGTGTATGTACGCACCAAACACCCACCCGTGTATGTACGCACCAAACCCCCACCCGTGTATGTACGCCCCGAACCCCCACCCGTGTATGTACGCACCAAACACCCACCCGTGTATGTACGCCCCCGAACCCCCCCCCAGCCGTGTATGTACGCACCGAACCACCAGCCGTGTATGTACGCCCCCGAACCCCCCCCAGCCGTGTATGTACGCACCGAACCACCAGCCGTGTATGTACGCACCAAACCCCCCCCCAGCCGTGTATGTACGCACCGAACCACCAGCCGTGTATGTACGCCCCCGAACCCCCCCCCAGCCGTGTATGTACGCACCGAACCACCAGCCGTGTATGTACGCACCAAACACCCACCCGTGTATGTACGCCCCCGAACCCCCCCCCCAGCCGTGTATGTACGCACCGAACCACCACCCGTGTATGTACGCCTCCGAACCCCCCCCAGCCGTGTATGTACGCACCGAACCACCAGCCGTGTATGTACGCACCAAACACCCACCCGTGTATGTACGCACCGAACCACCAGCCGTGTATGTACGCACCAAACCCCCCCCCCAGCCGTGTATGTACGCACCGAACCACCAGCCGTGTATGTACGCCCCCGAACCCCCCCCCAGCCGTGTATGTACGCACCGAACCACCAGCCGTGTATGTACGCACCAAACACCCACCCGTGTATGTACGCCCCCGAACCCCCCCCCCAGCCGTGTATGTACGCACCGAACCACCACCCGTGTATGTACGCCCCCGAACCCCCCCCAGCCGTGTATGTACGCACCGAACTACCAGCCGTGTATGTACGCACCAAACACCCACCCGTGTATGTACGCACCAAACCCCCACCCGTGTATGTACGCACCAAACCCCCACCCCAGCCGTGTATGTACGCACCTAACCACCAGCCGTGTATGTACGCCCCCGAACCCCCCCCCAGCCGTGTATGTACGCACCGAACCACCAGCCGTGTATGTACGCACCAAACACCCACCCGTGTATGTACGCCCCCGAACCCCCCCCAGCTGTGTATGTACGCACCGAACCACCAGCCGTGTATGTACGCACCAAACACCCACCCGTGTATGTACGCACCAAACCCCCCCCCCAGCCGTGTATGTACGCACCAAACACCCACCCGTGTATGTACGCACCAAACCCCCACCCGTGTATGTACGCCCCGAACCCCCACCCGTGTATGTACGCCCCGAACCCCCACCCGTGTATGTACGCACCAAACACCCACCCGTGTATGTACGCCCCCGAACCCCCCCCCCAGCCGTGTATGTACGCACCGAACCACCACCCGTGTATGTACGCCCCCGAACCCCCCCCAGCCGTGTATGTACGCACCGAACCACCAGCCGTGTATGTACGCACCAAACACCCACCCGTGTATGTACGCACCGAACCACCAGCCGTGTATGTACGCCCCCGAACCCCCCCCAGCCGTGTATGTACGCACCGAACCACCAGCCGTGTATGTACGCACCAAACCCCCACCCCAGCCGTGTATGTACGCACCGAACCACCACCCGTGTATGTACGCCCCCGAACCCCCCCCAGCCGTGTATGTACGCACCGAACCACCAGCCGTGTATGTACGCACCAAACACCCACCCGTGTATGTACGCCCCCGAACCCCCCCCCAGCCGTGTATGTACGCACCGAACCACCACCCGTGTATGTACGCCCCCGAACCCCCCCCAGCCGTGTATGTACGCACCGAACCACCACCCGTGTATGTACGCACCAAACACCCACCCCAGCCGTGTATGTACGCACCGAACCACCACCCCACCAGGGAATGTACGGACCGCACCCCCACCAGTGCATGTACGGACCGTACTGACGCCAAAAAAACACGTACTGAACCCGGACAAACCATATTTACACAAGGAGAGTCAAGTAGAGTTTCCCCACACCACCAAACAGGCCCAACAACCCCACAAACATCACATACACTCACCTGCAACTGCCAAACTGCCAAACAGAGGCCCAAAACTCAATCACTCCTCATAACACACCCACACAAATTTCAAACACAGCCACACCCACAAATGGACCAATAAAAATTGACCACACACACAAACCATGAGCCTTTGCAACAGACCCACTGCTGCCAGAGCCCACAGACGACCCACACCACCATACTTGAACCTCACACTTGCATACCTTCACACAACCACCTACACAAACACCCCCTCATCACATTCACACACACACCTCCACTACCACACCCACACACCCACAGCCATCCACACCCACACCCCCACAACCACACCCCACGCCATGTCCACCACCAAGAATCCAAAGTTCACAAAGGAGGAGCTGGAGATCCTTGTCGACGAAATCCTCAGAGTCGAGCCACAGCTCTTTGGGACATTGGTCAGACAGACCAGCATATCCGAAAAAACCGCCATGTGGCAGAGGATCGTCGATTCTGTGAATGCTGTTGGGACAACCAGAAGGACCAGGCACGAGTGCCAATCCAGGTGGTACGATCTGCGGAGGACGGTCAAGAGGAAGATGACTGACAATCACAACCAGGGGAACATCACTGGAGGAGGGCCGCCCCCCAGACCGGTACAATACCATCCCTGGGAGGAGAAGGTGATGTCCACGCTGGCGGTGGAGTGACTACACGGACTGCCAGGACTCCCAGACCCTGGTGAGTACACAAACAACTCACCTCACATGGGGGGGATGCCATACACAATCAATCATGCATGCCACCCCCCCCAAGCCACCACCGGACACAACAACACTCCACAAACACACACATGCCACTGGCGCCTCCATGCCCCATGCATCAATCAGGGCCATGCCAAGTCACAGGCCACACAAAACACCAACACAACACAGGATGTGGTCGATGCTGGGAGTGGGGGCAGCAAAACTAACATTGAGCAACTCACAAGCACACAACAATGCCCTCAGCCCATATGGCCCAGGGCACAGCCATACAAACTGTGTGTACCCACACAGTACTGTCTTGCCTGCAAATGATGGCTGCCATGCAGGATGCCATGGGTCTGAAGGCACAATTTGCACATAACAGCAGACAATGAAGATGCATCGCTCTGATAGAGTCTCAGCACACACCGCCACAGCAGCAGCCTACACTCAGACACACTGCCCAATGGGTGCCCGGAGAACAGGGACTAACTCACATGAACAAGCCAATGGCCATTCAAAGACCGGCTAACTGTGTGTGCCCAGGAAGCTGGCCTGAGGTGACAGAGAGTGACAAAGAGAGGGAGGGAGAGGGGGAATGAGAGGGAAGGAGACAGAGGGGGGACACAGGGAGACAGACAGAGGGAGGGAGTAGGGTGACAGAGGGAGACCGACAGAGGGAGGGAGGAGGGTGACAGAGGGAGGGAGGAAGGGAGACACAGGGAGACTAAATCACCCTTGGGTGGTGTGGCCATGTCCACTCGTCAGCCGGTGGACTGTGTGCATGCAGACCAGGTCTGGCAGTGCCTCAACCCCCCCTTCCGTAGATGAAGACCGGTCCATGTGTCAATCTGTGCACGAGTCCATCCGTGCTGCAGGCACAGACCTAACCACACACCCAGTATACCCACCCACCGTGTCGGTAAGAACCCTGTCACAAATGCTTCAGTCCCCTACCTGCAACATCAAATTGCCTTGCCAAAACACCATTTGGCCACGTACAGTGCAACACGTAAGGCGCCTCTGCATGGCTCGCTACGCCCGCACACCACACTGCTGACTGTGTACCCAAATAGATGCATCAACTAAGATTGTGTCTCACACATGCGTAAAGCCCTGACAGCTGTGGCCAAGGGACATAGCCATGCACAAGTGCACTGTGAGAGGAATGCAGGACAGATCCAACTACCCAGAGGAAGAGTGCCAAATCAGAAATGCATGCAACATGGATGCCACATGTGACACTGTTAACATTGTCTCTCTCACACACAGGTCAACGTCGACGAACACCCCCCAACACTGGGGGGGAAGTCACACAGGACCAGGCTCCGCGGGATGATGACCCCACCGCCAGCGATGACTCTCACCACTCCGTGGATGACCCAGACCAACCTGGCCCCTCTGGTGTCCAACCACCTGCAGCACCTGCGTCAGGTACAACTGTGCCAACCACCACCCCCATTCCTGCCACATCCCAGGAGACGTCCAGGAGCCCTGCCCGCACACGACCACCCAGCCAGTCTGCCCAGGAGGGACACGGTCCTCCGGGCACCCAGGAGGAGGCAGGCGGCAACGCAGATGCCATCCCTCAGGGGTCCCGGAGACCCGATGCACCCACAACGGCAGGCCAGGTGCACGTGGGCAGGGGTGGCGGGAGTGGAGGACGGCGGAGGCGCGAACCTGACCAGGCAGCTCAGGACCCGGTAGTGTCCCAGGTCAGCAACATCCTGGATACATACCGGCGTGACACCAGGGGCATGGACCAGATTGCGTCCACCCTCAATGACATCAAGGGGACCCTCCAGGAGATGAAGACCCTGCAGTCCCAGCAACATGCCTGTCAACTGCAACACCAAGGAAGGATGGAGGATAGACAGGCTGAGCTCGTGGCGGTGCAAACCCAAATGACCGGTGTACTCCGTCGGATTGCCGACAACATGGGCAACCCTCCCTGTGGCACCAGGCGAAGGCCATTACCAGACACAGGGAGGGATCAGGAGGAGGAGGATTCATCCGACGGAGCGTCACAGACATCGTCACGGACTGCTTCCGAGGGTCCCCGCAGGAAGGTGGGTCGTCCACGAAAAAGACTGTGAGAGTCAGCAGAACATCACCATCTCCCAGGTCACCTGGCCTGGCACCTGGCCCTCTGGCCCAATAGCAGCACATGACATTCTCTGCCACATGGACTTGCTGGTCACTGTCTGACCTATGTTGACGAAGACTGTGGCATGGACTCTGACATTTTGCTACGACAAGGATACCAACTCCCCCAGTGAACTTTGGATTCTACACTCCCGCTGTGCACCTCTTGTCATCCCCACAAACCCGTACCCCACCACAAATAAATTAATCACACTTACAAGATGATGCCGTGATTCTACATTATTACAATACATGTGTGTGTCGTACAGTCAAAGCATGCCTGATCTCAGAATTAACTCCAACCATCCAAACCGTGGGGTCGCAGTCTTGCCCAGGACACACATGGGTCCCAATGTCTCATCTGATACAGACATGGAGTACCAAACTCACCTGTGCTGGGCCCAACCAGCTGAGTGGTTCCCGCACAACTGTGGCTACAGACACATTCAGGGGAGCAACAGTCATGCGCAGAGGTCAGGGATCATGTGGAGTGACCTGGCTTGCCGCTCCCAGGTATGTCTAGACATGTGTCCCTACAATGTGCAGCATGCTTGCGTCAGGCGGATGTTGAGAATGTTGGCTAGGCCAAGGTTGGATGCATGGAGATGCCAGAATGCAGTTTAGGATCACTGTGCCACATGGTTGTGTTGGGGTTGTGGGCTGCATCATGAGTGTGGGCGTGGATCTAGAAGGTCATCCTGCAGCTGGCTGTGAAACATTCCCCCCATCCCGTTAGGACGTTGATGTGGCCTGGTTGCCCGACGCAGTAGCAGAGCTGTGCAGATGCACTCCGGATATGGACAAGTACCATGGGAGTCGTGAGGCACATGTCCGTAGACTGCAGGGTAGGATTCGACACGGATGTTGTAGTTGCCCTGGGGGATGGTCTCTCTTGCCTTGAGGTGGATGGAACTGTGCATCTTGTGCATAATACAGTTCCCACTCCCTGACAAACCCCTAGCATCTTGTCACTCTACACATAGACACATATGCACCACCTATGAAAACTATGCCAGACCTGCGGCACGCACAGTGGCAACAGGGCACCATTGACAGGGAAGAGGCACCTTGGAGACAGAGGTACAAATTTATTAGTCATGTGTGTTGGAATGACAATGATACTCTGTCAACACATACACAGGTCATGTGGATGTACATGTGGGAGCAACACTGGCACCCCCCATTGCAACACAGATGCTGGCATCCCATTGACCTGGCACACAAGTGACGGATAACAGCTAAACACCCCCTGCTGCCACGGAGAGGCCGCTATACACCATTGAGGCCCTGATGGGGCAATCACACACCATGTCAACCCGGTGCAACCTGTATGTTTCCGAGGCCAGTGTTACACACAATGATGGCCTCATCACAATCCCCAATCCCCTGCCACATGACAGTCACCAAGTCTGAGCATGGCTCCAGGTGAAGCCTGCCCCATGTCATGTTCCCCATGTAGGATCACCATGTATGCAAATGGAACACACATGAACCGGAGAAGTGCACACAGACTACAAACAATTCACACACCCAAAACGACGTGAGGCATCCCTTACCCTGAGGAGATTTCAACACTTGCCCGTGCATGTGACGCTGAATCAGCACATGTCGCTGTGTTCATGAGGAGTAGCAGGAGCACAACAATGCCACCAGCAGACAGCATGCACATGGACCTGTGGAAGAGAGACACACAAGGATTCAGCACAAAGGAGCACATCCGCAAGCATGTACTTAACACGTATCATGTTGTTAACATGACAGGTGACAATGATGACCCTCAGACAACATCCTTCCATTGCGCCATCACTTGAGTGACACTTCAATACACACCACTGACTCACTTGGCAGACATGCAGATGGACACACACATTGCAACACATGCCACACACGGCCCAATGCGTGCACACTCAGACACTGGAACTCACCACTAAGCAAAGAAGTTGCGTATGAGCCGACTCCGCATGTCCTCCACAGCCTCCTCCTCCTCCACATCACTTGCCCCGTCACCAAGCCCTTCATCCTCCACGGGTGGATGGTCCTGGTCATCTTGATCCAGTATGAGTGGAACAGCTTCCTCCACTGCCATGTTGTGCAGCATGCAGCAGACGATGATGATCTTGCACACCTTCACCGGGGCATATGGGAGTGCTCCGCCGGTCTTGTGGAGGCACCGGAATCGGCTCTTCAGAAGTCCAAACGTCCTCTCAATGACTCTCCTGGTCCGCCCATGTGCGTTGTTGTAGCGGTGCTCGGCAGCCGTGCTGGGGTTGCGGACAGGCGTCATCAGCCATGGCATGTTGGGATAGCCAGCGTCCCCTACAAGGAAACATCATGGACAGAAGTGTGTCAGCACAGGCAGTGAGATTGGAAGATGACGCCAAACACTGAACTGCCAGAGTCTACCCACCAACAATACATGCTCGCTCGTTCCGCAGCTGCAGCATCATTTCTGGCACCCTGCTACGCCTCATGATGAAGGCATCGTGTGCTGATCCTGGAAAGCGAACACAGACATGTGAAATCACCATGTTGGACAGACACACCACAAGGGCATTAATGGAGTGATAATGTTTGCGATTCCTATACACCACCTCCTGTGCCTGTGGTGGTACCAACGCAACATGTGTCCCATCTATGGACCCAATGACATGGGGCATCCCTCCCAGGGCATAGAACTCACGCTTGACATCTGTCAACTGCTCACGATTTGGGAATTTAATGTACTCATCCAGGTGAACCAACATGGCCTCTAAGAAATCATGCAGAACACGGCTGAACATCGTCTGGGACATGCCCCCGACATCAGCAATGGTATGTTGGAACGTACCCGTGGCAAGGAAATGTAGGGCTGCCATCACCTTCAACTTGGGTGTCAGTGCACTTGGATACCTGTGGCGCGGGAGGAGTTGTGCTTCCAGCCGGCCAGTCAACTCATCAATCAACCGTTGGCTGAATCTGTAGCGGCGTATACAGTCCCGTTCATGCAGGGCAGCAATGTCTGGCATACGTCGAGGGAGAGGCGGAGCCCTGCAGTGAAATGGAAGGAACACCTAAGAGTGAGCACTGTACAACAACATCGTCAATGCACTGAGCACATGTTACACAGCCAATACACATATGCCACGTTGTGAGTCAGGTCTGTGCCACAGTTCCTGGACACGTACGCCAGTCAGGTTACACTCCTACCAAGGGACAGCCACTAACGGAGGGGGGCAAGATCACGATGACATGGCATGAGACTAGCTGTGGGCCAGTGTAAGTGAACATGCACACGCATCACAGGATTCACAGACATCCACACATGTGCAGAAGTAGTATGCGTATGGTACAGACAGGTAGTTGGATGCGATATGCACTGGTCACATGTCATAGGAATAGGACAGGCCACACACATTGCCTTTGAGGAGTACATGTCGAGACAGAACATACATAGGGAGCATGTGGATATGTACTTGTGTTGATACTCCGTGTAGTTGGATACATACACACCTCATGGCAAATCACATATGTGGGCTGGTGTGCGGAACAGTGTGCCATGCCCATCGACACACAGACACATGTTGGCAGCAGCAACTGCTGACGCATTGAACCACACACCTACAGCAAAATCATGGAAAGACATGCCACACACATGACATGGTTGCAGCATGCAACGCAGCCATACACGTGTCATATGTAATATTCCGTGTACCTGGCATCAGGGGACAGGTGCGGGTGTCCGTGACTGGGACATGCAAGTGACTCATGGCTCCACTAGTGTGTACGACATGCACACATGTCAAAGGAGTGCAGGGGATGTGTGGTACAATGCGCACCATCACACACGACATGTGTACACAGCTCATCGTACATGTGCTTTGCCCACACCTCAGGGGTAAAGTGCCACATCACATCCTGACACACCTGTGTCACACACAGGTGGTATTGCACAGACAATGCATTGGTGTCCACCCTTGGCAATACCTGTCCGCTCCATTCCTGTCTGTGTGCCGCCTGTCACCACTGACAGTTGTTATACACACCGTACATACGCTCGGAGCGCGTGTATAGGGTCCCTGGGCCAATATTGCCGCTGGCGTATGCGTACGCCACAGTAGTACGGACTGTACACGCGCTTGTGCGGTCCGGATCACAATATGGGCGCTGGCGTATGCGTACGCCACAGTAGTACGGACTGTACACGCGCTTGTACGGTCCGGATCACAATATGGCCGCTGGCGTATGCGTACGCCACAGTAGTACGGACTGTACACGCGCTTGTGCGGTCCGGATCACAATAAGGGCGCTGGCGTATGCGTACGCCACAGTAGTACGGACTGTACACGCGCTTGTACGGTCCGGATCACAATATGGGCGCTGGCGTATGCGTACGCCACAGTAGTACGGACTGTACACGCGCTTGTACGGTCCGTACTACTGTGGCGTACGCATACGCCAGCGCCCATATTGTGATCAGGACCGCACAAGCGCGTGTACAGTCCGTACTACTGTGGCGTACGCATACGCCAGCGCCCTTATTGTGATCAGGACCGCACAAGCGCGTGTACAGTCCGTACTACTGTGGCGTACGCATACGCCAGCGCCCTTATTGTGATCCGGACCGCACAAGCGCGTGTACAGTCCGTACTACTGTGGCGTACGCATACGCCAGCGCCCTTATTGTGATCCGGACCGCACAAGCGCGTGTACAGTCCGTACTACTGTGGCGTACGCATACGCCAGCGCCAATATTGTGATCCGGACCGTACAAGCGCATGTACGGTCGGTATCACTGCTTGTGGGGTGCCCTAGGGCGTGGAACGCACCGTACCTGTGTGTAAATGTATGAAAACACATAGGGGACACATGAGGGACAAGTATAAGGGCCTAAATGCCTGATGGTTGCCATGGAGACTGAGTTAAATTTTTGAATTTGAGCACCAGGTGCACAGCAGAAGTCAGTTTGAAAGAATCTACATTGTTGCAATGTGGATGTTGACTTGACATCATTATCAAAACTGAAACCATGCAAAGCCACACACTGGGGTAGGTTTGAAGGGATTGGATGAAACGTAGGATGCTAATGTGACTGACCAATCAATCTGTACTCCTATACATGAACAGGCCAGCCAGGCATATATAAGGCAGCCAGGTCCCATGAGAGAGCACTTGCCTGCACATCCATTCATCCATGACCACTGCTGCTGATTCCTCTGGCACCATGTCCAGGACTGTGGAGAGGTCACAGCCATTCACCCAGGAGGAGAACCTTGCCCTGATAGATGTGATCCTCCCACAGTTCCAGAGCCTGTATGGTCGACCAGGGGTTCAGGTGAGTGCAGACTCCACTAGCTTAGACTGTGCCCCTTTTGTGTGACAGTGACTTCTGGCATTGTGTCCATGTGTGACAGACATGCACTGTTGTTTGGAGTGGGTCCCAGGGTGTGGAAGGCCTCATGTCACCCATGCAGAGCATGCTGTGTTTCCTGTGTGCACTCCTCACTTGCATAGTGCCTACTGTGACAATGAATGCAAGGTGCATGCCACATTCTGCCTGCATACTCCTCCTGGGGATGTTGTTTCCACAGTCCTGATGTGATCCTGTGTTCCCCCCAGTGTGACAGGTGTCAGTACCCATGGATGTGTGTTTGTTCAGTGTACCTGTGCTGTGAGTGTCCAAAGGCCGTGTTCGTCCCCTGCACATTGGTGTGTGTGTTAGTCCCCTGTCATGTGGGTGAGTGCATATGGGGAGTGTTGCACACAAGCAGCATGAGGGATGGATATGGCCTGGCCATCGGATGTGAGCAGGGAGCAGTGCTGTGTGCATGCCGTGCTGAGCCAGCCCCACACCTGTGACACCCCCGTCTACTGGCACATGGGCAGAGTGAGGTGTGTACCCGCAGTTGGCAATGCCATGTGATTGTCCTGTACCTGTGTGTGTCTGTGTACTCTGCTGAGGTAGCATCAGTGTGCTGGGGCAGGTGACTGCTGTGAGGTGCTGTACATAATCCTGGTGTAGCCTGTGAGGCACAGTGTGATCCCTGGTCAGTGAGTGTGTGGTACCCCTCATGCCACCCGTGTGCTTCCACTGGCACGTAGTGCATTTGGCCTTCCACAGTGGATAATGTCCCTATGACAAAGGTGCAATTAGTTGCATGCATACCATGGCCTGTTCATAATGAGGATTGTTCTATATGTGTGTCTCTGTGTCTTTGCTCATGTGGATTAATGTATTCTCTCTTTTGCATCCTCACAGGTAGGCGCCATTGCCAAGGGGGAGATCTGGAGGGAAGCCGTCAGTGCCGTGAGGGGTACAGAGGGTCGGAGGCGGAGCCTGTCTCAGGTGAGGAAACGCTGGCAGGACATCCGGTGCTGGACGAGGAGGATTGCACGGCTCCTGCTGGGGGACTCACCTGAGAGCCGTAAGAACCGTGGCCGCCGTCGTCTGACCCACATCCAGAAGCGTGTGCTGGCGGTGGTCTTCCCCGATATGGACAGGCGCCTACAGGAGAGGCAGCAGCAGGAAGGGGGTAGGTACATGTGTGTCAGTTGTGTGTCCCCAGCCAATGTAAGTGTGCAGTTGCATGGATACACTGCCAGGGTTTGATTGTGCAGTGCGTCAACTTCTCCACAAAGTAGCACAGTGCTGTTCTCACTCCCTCCCTTCCCCTCCTTGCAATGTGTTCCCTGGTCTGTCGCCACTCTTGCACAAGGTTATTTAGGCAGGCAGTTCATGCAGGAGCCCTATGCTATCAGCATCATGTGTGGGGGTGATGTGCCACAGGTATGGGGACCTTGCGTGTGCCATGGCCAATTTCAGTCATTGTGGTGTCCATGTCACTTGCCACTGATTGTGAATCACGACATAGGGGTGTGTCTCCAAAATGTACAGCCTTCCAGCATGCATGTCCAATTGTGTGCCCTCTGACATGATGTGCCTGAGTGGGAGGCCTGCTAAGTGCAGGGACGGTTGCTTAATTTGCAGTCATGTCCATCCTGGACCATGGAGGAGTGTGGGCACTACTGTGCCCTGGGGCACCTCTTCCTAGGTATCATGTGCGTCATCCAACAATATGGCCATTCACTGTGTCTTTGCCATGGGTTGCGTAGGGTGGCATTGTACCCTGGGCTCAACTGTTAGGACCTACAGGTTGCTACATGTGTCCACTGTACAGGGGGACCCATTTTGCTTGTGCATACTCACAGTGGGCATTACCTGTGTGTGTTGTTGAGACAATCTGATGATGTTTGCCTGTCAATGATGTGTGGACATGGCCACCAGGGGCTGTGTGTGTACAGTCATGAATTAGTGGAGGCCATGTGTTTCCATCCCAGAGTAAGAGGTGTACATACTTTCTCCGTCTCAATGAGATTGTCTCAGGTGTGGGTGGTTTGTGCGTACAAGGCCTACATGTCAGAAGCTTCATCCTCCTTGCTGGGTTTAGCCTGTGTGTGATGTTTGACTGGACATACGCTCAAGGTGCAGTGACCCTGTCATGTGTGGCCTGGTTTCATGTATTGCCTTTGCAGCATGCGGCAAGAGTAAATGGATATGATTCATGCTCATCCCTTTTTGACGACGCAGTGTGGTGCAGGTGCTGTGCACATTTGTCCCCAGAGGCTGACTCCTCTCTAAAATTTCAGGTGCAGTGATTTGCTGTTGTGTCATGATCTCCATTGTGTCTCAGTGGCATGGTGGGTAGAAAAACTGTGTGTTCCATGGCCTACATGTGTACATTGTTTTGTAGGTGTTACTCCTGTTGCTTTTCAGGCTATGCAATGTGACCTATGTATATTTGACTCATGTGACATAAGTGTACAGGTGTCTGATTTTCTCCTGTCTCTTCACCTTGCCCACAGCATCGCCGGGGGACACGGAAGGAGACACTAGCACGGACCGGGAGGAGAGATTGAGCACCAGTACCAGCAGTGCTGTCCTGTCTGGCACATGGAGTGGCACGGAGGCCGAAGGGAGTGAGGCGGAGGACCTGTTGACTGCCAACACAGACTATGACGCAGACGGGTCCGAGGCTGAGCTCCCAGAGGTGGCGGAGTCTGCCCCCCCAGCTGATGGCAGCCCTCCACATCCCCCCGCCACCTCAGGTTCCATCACCGGCCTCCCACATGCTCGTGGCCCTTCCCTCCGTGCTCGGTCCCCACATGTCTCCTTCCTGCCAGGCACCGCACCCCCTGCCCCTGTCACCACTGCTGCGGTGAGTGCGGAGTCTGTGGACATCCTGAGGCAGTTGCAGGTTGGTCAGACTGCGATGCTAAATGTCCTCCATGCCCACACCCAGGTGCTGACCCAGATGGAGGCATACATGGAGGGCATGTCGGCTGCGCAGTCTGACCAACGGCAGTTGCTGAGGTCCATAGACTCCACACTGACTGCAGCACTGGATCTCCTGCAGCGCTGCGTAACACCCCCTACCCCTGCCCCATCCACAATTCCCACTCCCGTGCCTGTCCCACGCACATCCAGACGTCAGCGTGCACGCACCCCAACAGACACAGGCACCACACCACCAGGGAAGTCGAAGCGCACACCTCCTGTCACGCACACACAGGGTGAGGAAGGCACACCCACTGGGTCGGGGGGGAAACGTAGAACACGCAGCCACAGTGGGAGTCCGCATTCCACACAACCCACTCCCTCCAAATCCACTCCCCTTAGCTCTCCTGGCCAACAGTCAGTGACAGCATCATCCACTGCGAGTGTGCCCCCCAGCCCCAGGATGACACCACCCCGCAAGCGGTGGAGGCGGGACCCGGCCAGGGGAGTTGAGTCCCCCACCCTGTCCACACCCTCCCCCAGTGGCGCTGCGACCCATCCCTTTGCCCCCCCCCCCTCCTTGGGGCCTGTGGTTGGATTGGGTACGGGGGAGTCGCTGGGGGAACTTGCCGACGTGTGCAGCGCCATTCTGTCCTCCACCTTTGGCGCTGGCACCCCCCCTGTGGCAGATTCATCCCTCCCTGCACCCACAACTCCTACCCTTTCCCCTCCTGTCCCTGCGGTGCCTGTTTCCACCCTCCCCCCTGATGCCCCCTCTTCTGTGGATGAAATGGACTTGTGAACTGTGCAGGCAAGCTAGGGGACACACGTCCCGATGTGTACCCCCCCCCCGGACATTGCTGCTGGGCTGGCCCATGGCCCTTGTACATAGTGGACATTTTCTCTGATATATTTTCCTGCTGAATAAAGCCTTTTCTTTTTGTTTTGCATACTGATGCTTTCCTGGACTTGCTGTTGGTGCTGGTGCTCCCTGCGTTGGGGTGGTGATAATGTGTTAGGGGTCTGTGAAATGTTGGAGTGTGCTGCTCATGGGGTGTACCCTGCCATCTGCGTGCCATCACAAAGGTCTCTGCAAATGGTATTTGGTCATGTTTGCTCTCACTGTATGGTGACATTGTCCCAAGGTGTGTTCCGTCCTCTGTGGCCCAGGCCATTTTTCCTGCAGGGTGTCTCCCAAATGCTGTGCTGTGCTGTGTCTACATTTCCTGGATGTGTGAGGGTTGCCTTTCAATATAGCCATGCTGGCTCAGCGATGGCTCCGCCTGCATCTGGGGTATCACCCTTGTAGGTCACTGAACTTGTTGATGGGGTATATTGTCCGATGTCTGGGCACTGCTGGGAGTGATAGGTACACACCCCTCCTGTGTCTGGGCACTGCTGGGAGTGATAGGCACACACCCCTCCTGTGTCTGGGCACTGCTGGGAGGACCCTGCACCCACCCCTCCTGTGTCTGGGCACTGCTGGGGGTGTTTTGCACACCCCATTCTTATAGCAGGTTCGGTGCGTACATGCACGGGTGGGGGTTGGGTGCGTACATACACGGGTGGGGGTTCGGTCCGTACATACACGGGTGGTGGTTCGGTGCGTACATACACGGCTGGGGTGGGTGTTAGGTGCGTACATACACGGGTGGGGGTTTGGTGCGTACATACACGGCTGGTGGTTCGGTGCGTACATACACGGCTGGGGGGGGTTCGGGGGCGTACATACACGGGTGGTGGTTTGGTGCGTACATACACGGCTGGGGTGGGGGTTCGGTCCGTACATACACGGGTGGGGGTTCGGGGCGTACATACTCTGCTGGGGTGGGGGTTTGGTCCGTACATACACGGGTGGGGGTTCGGGGCGTACATACTCTGCTGGGGTGGTGGTTTGGTGCGTACATACACGGGTGGGGGTTTGGTGCGTACATACACGGGTGGTGGTTTGGTGCGTACATACACGGCTGGGGTGGGGGTTCGGTCCGTACATACACGGGTGGTGGTTCGGTGCGTACATACACGGCTGGGGTGGGTGTTAGGTGCGTACATACACGGGTGGGGGTTTGGTGCGTACATACACGGCTGGTGGTTCGGTGCGTACATACACGGCTGGGGGGGGTTCGGGGGCGTACATACACGGGTGGTGGTTTGGTGCGTACATACACGGCTGGGGTGGGGGTTCGGTCCGTACATACACGGGTGGGGGTTCGGGGCGTACATACTCTGCTGGGGTGGGGGTTCGGTCCGTACATACACGGCTGGGGGTTCGGGGCGTACATACTCTGCTGGGGTGGGGGTTCGGTGCGTACATACACGGGTGGGGGTTCGGTGCGTACATACACGGCTGGGGTGGGGGTTTGGTGCGTACATACACGGCTGGTGTGGTGGTTTGGTGCGTACATACACGGGTGGGGGTTTGGTGCGTACATACACGGGTGGTGGTTTGGTGCGTACATACACGGCTGGGGTGGTGGTTTGGTGCGTACATACACGGGTGGGGGTTTGGTGCGTACATACACGGGTGGTGGTTTGGTGCGTACATACACGGCTGGGGTGGGGGTTCGGTCCGTACATACACGGGTGGGGGTTCGGGGCGTACATACTCTGCTGGGGTGGGGGTTCGGTCCGTACATACACGGGTGGTGGTTCGGTGCGTACATACACGGCTGGGGTGGGTGTTAGGTGCGTACATACACGGGTGGGGGTTTGGTGCGTACATACACGGCTGGTGGTTCGGTGCGTACATACACGGCTGGGGGGGGTTCGGGGGCGTACATACACGGGTGGTGGTTTGGTGCGTACATACACGGCTGGGGTGGGGGTTCGGTCCGTACATACACGGGTGGGGGTTCGGGGCGTACATACTCTGCTGGGGTGGGGGTTCGGTCCGTACATACACGGGTGGGGGTTTGGTGCGTACATACACGGGTGGTGGTTTGGTGCGTACATACACGGCTGGGGTGGGGGTTCGGTCCGTACATACACGGGTGGGGGTTCGGGGCGTACATACTCTGCTGGGGTGGGGGTTCGGTCCGTACATACACGGGTGGTGGTTCGGTGCGTACATACACGGCTGGGGTGGGTGTTAGGTGCGTACATACACGGGTGGGGGTTTGGTGCGTACATACACGGCTGGTGGTTCGGTGCGTACATACACGGCTGGGGGGGGTTCGGGGGCGTACATACACGGGTGGTGGTTTGGTGCGTACATACACGGCTGGGGTGGGGGTTCGGTCCGTACATACACGGGTGGGGGTTCGGGGCGTACATACTCTGCTGGGGTGGGGGTTCGGTCCGTACATACACGGCTGGGGGTTCGGGGCGTACATACTCTGCCGGGGTGGGTGTTAGGTGCGTACATACACGGGTGGGGGTTTGGTGCGTACATACACGGCTGGTGGTTCGGTGCGTACATACACGGCTGGGGGGGGTTCGGGGGCGTACATACACGGGTGGTGGTTTGGTGTGTACATACACGGCTGGGGTGGGGGTTCGGTCCGTACATACACGGGTGGGGGTTCGGGGCGTACATACTCTGCTGGGGTGGGGGTTCGGTCCGTACATACACGGGTGGTGGTTCGGTGCGTACATACACGGCTGGGGTGGGTGTTAGGTGCGTACATACACGGCTGGGGGGGTTCGGGGGCGTACATACACGGGTGGTGGTTCGGTGCGTACATACACGGGTGGTGGTTCGGTGCGTACATACACGGCTGGGGTGGGGGTTTGGTGCGTACATACACGGCTGGTGTGGTGGTTTGGTGCGTACATACACGGGTGGGGGTTTGGTGCGTACATACACGGCTGGGGGTTCGGGGCGTACATACCAGGGTGGGGTGGGGGTTCGGGGCGTACATGCACGGGTGGCGCTTGGGTGCGTACATACACGGGTGGGGGTTCGGGGCGTACATACCAGGGTGGGGTGGGGGTTCGGGGCGTACATACACGGGTGGCGCTTGGGTGCGTACATACACGGGTGGCGGTTCGGGGCGTACATACACGGGTGGGGGTTCGGGGCATACATACACGAGTGGGGGTTCGGGGCGTACATGCACGGGTGGGGGTACGGGCCGTACTTCCACGGGTGGGGGTACGGTCCGTACATACCCCTGCCCACGCTCTGCGTGCCTGGGTACGGGCCGTACCCATGCCTTTGGAGTGTGGGTACGGTGCGTCCCACCATTGTTGCGGGGCCGTGGGGTCCGCACCGTACACAGGCCTTGGGGGCGTGGCTACGGGTCGTACCACGCGTACCCCTACATGACCCCAGCAATGCTGGTACGAGCTGTACCAAGGCCTTTCTGACGTGGGTACGGACCGTACCGCTATTGTTGGAGTGACGTAGGGGGACGCGTGGTACGTTCCGTACCCACGCTCTTGCGGCCTGGGTAGGGTACGTACCGGTTCGCGTGACCATCCACTTCCGTTGTGGCGGACGCTTGCGTTGCTGGCCTCGCCCCCACCCCCTGGAAGTGACCAGGCCCTGATGGTCAGGTATGTCCAGGCCATGTGTGATTTGGTACCATGTGTTGGTGTTGTGTGTCCTGCCCCTGCCCCCCCCTTTGCCCCTGGTTGTTGTGCTGACCTTCTGCGGCGTCTGCGTCGGTTCCTGTACGCCAGGTGGACTGCTAGGAGGGCAGGGATGGCACGTAGGTTCGGGTCCATGTCTGTTCGTCGCGTCCAGCTGCTCCTTGCGTGTGTCGTCCTGATTTCCCGGCAGTTTTTGGCAGCCGGTAAATATTTTCCGTGCGGGATGACGTCGGTTCGAATCGTACTTCCTGGTTCGTGAAACGTAGGCTGGATGCGTACCGACGTCACGTCGGCTCCTTTCAGGATCGGAATTGTGTTTAGTTTCTGTTCGGTCGGTGTTTTGTTCGAATCGTACGGAAATGGTGTTTCCGTATGAATCGTACTTGCATTTTCGGATGGATTTCGCACCGGGTACGAGTCGGACGGAGAAAAGGCTCCGTCCGACGGTTCGTACCCGGTTTTTACCGGATCGGAATTGGCACCAATGTGTACAGATTTAAAATGTCTTTTACTATACAGGTGCAGCCTTTAGGGATGATTGCAAATATTTTTCCAGGTAAAAGGAGTTTGCACAGTTCGACAACTATGAGTATTTTGATTCCCTAAAGAGTTACTGTGACAGAGAAGCTTCCTGTTCTCAAAAATGTTTGCCTGCATGTGTTTAATGATAAATGTTTTAGGAAGCTCCACTGGTGCAAATGTGATTTATATTTCTGACAATTTGGCCCATACATTGCGCCACTACTGATTTCACACCTTGCAATGGGTCATAGACAGGGAGTGTTTGGTAAAGTATAGTCCATGTGTGCTAGACACAGATAAGTATTCAAATGTTAGACCTGATTTAAGAGGCACACCTTTCCCCAATGGATATGGAGATCTAGTTGTTCATGGTTCATGCTTCAGCAACAACACAGGCACACTGCAAAATTCTTACACAGTGGGCACAGCTAGAAATGTACAAGAAGGGGGCAAGATTAACAACATCCAAAAGTGCTCAAGCAGCAGAACTAGTTGCTTTAACAAGAGCATGTAGACTGGCTGAAGGAAGAATAGTGAACATCTACACAGACAGCTAATATGCTTTTGGGGTAGCCCATGATTTTGGCCAGCTGTGGGCCATGAGGGGATTCCGCACCTCAGCTGTCCAACATATACCATGCCCCATTAATAGCACAGCTATTACAAGCCCTGTTACTAAATGTGGCAATTGTCAAAATGTGCTTCACACACTTCCTCCAAAGACTATGCATCACAAGGTTATGCATTAATTGATGCAGAAAAAAAAAGAAAAAAAAAAGAATAGGATTAACTGGTTGTGAGAACACAATTGTTCAAATTGCATCTACCACACATGATATCATGAATAAAGGATGATGATATGTACTATGGCCCAAAGTATATTACTCAAAGGGTGGGGTGGAAGAAAAGGAAGAATTGAAAAGGGGAAGATGTAGGCAAATAGAAGAGAGAATATGGATAGGCCCAAAAGGGAAAAATATGTTTACCAACGATAATGCTTGCTCCCATGGCCCGACTTTTTCATGGTCCATCACATGTAGGACATGATGGAATGATCAGACTGTTTTCCCAATGCTGGTACAATGGTAAAATTGGAAAGGGTACTTCCACTGCCCCAGGCCACATGAAATGGACTTCATCAACCTGCCCCCCTACTCAAAAGTACAAGTTGGTTATTGTGTGCATGTTCAGCAGATGGACTGAGGCATACCCATCCAAAAACTGCGTTACACAAATTGTTGCCAAATGCCTCCTGAAAGAGTTCATTCCGTGCTTTTAAGTGTCTATGCTTTTGGGTTCTGACAATGGACCGACGTTCATCTCACATGTGATTGAGGGGTTGTGCAAGGGGCTAGGAGCTACACAGAAACTACCTTGTGCCTATTATCCACCAGCAGCTTGCACTGTTGAGAGAAAGAACGGAGTGTTGAAAAATAAGATAGGGAAGATTTGTGCATCCGCTAAACCTACCTGGATTGATGCACTACCACTTGCTCTGTTGTCCATGAGAAGCGCCTCAGTCAGAGTGACAAAGCTCAGCCCACATGAAATAGTGTTTGGAAGGATAAAGAACATTCCAGGCCCCATGTCTATTATCCCTCTGTCCGTATCCGATGATCTCCTTCTTCAATACTGCAAAAGAGTAACATTGTCAGGTACTGTAGGCCCCTCCTGAAGCAGAGACACCAGCAGCCAACGGCCTCCAGCCAAGGGATTGGAATTGGTTAAAATCCCACACCAGACGGCACTGTCTGCAACATCGGTGGAAGGGGCCATACTAGGTCCCTCTGACAAAAGCATCAGTGGTCAAGGGTCGGTCTGACTTCCTGGATCAATGACTCTCATACCAATAAAGCAGTGACTCCGCCACAGGAGCCTCCAGTACAACATCAAGTACAACCTCATCAAAACATGTATCCCACAAAAGGTACCAAGTGAGAAAGATATCCAAGCTCATTCTGAAGGGTTGCGCACACAGCAGAGAAAGGAAGAGTGTGTAAGCGGGCCCCAACGATACAGCAACTAAATACGTCTGAAACATCAACGCCCCAACCCCTCAGTCTACAAGCTGTGACAACGAGACATCTTTACCTTCCTCATCACTTTGTTTTCTTCCTATTGAAAGTGCCTAAGTAATAGAAGTGCATGCTAAACATCTAAAATTCATTGAAGACAGGCACCAACGGTTCCTTTTCTGTTTACAGATATCATCACTGAGGCTCTGCATCATTCCTCAGCAGACTTTTGAAAAGAGTGAAAGTGCAACAGAAGATAAGACATTCTTCCAACACTGGCCACCCGTACTAACAACTGGAACAATGCCTCAAGACTTTCAGAACAATGAGAGAAAATGACCATGGGTGCTACTAGCAGTATTGACCCCCAGTGCTGTCATTATAATGACTACGCTCCTTACAGTGTATTCTGATCACCGTGCTATACCTAAGATAATGCTTAAATGGCACAGAGATACTGTAGCAAAATGAACAAATAGCAATTGATAAAGTTGGGAAAGGGGGACAGTTGGCAGGGTAGGAAAGAAATAAAAGAGCAAATTGGGAAAATGACGCAGAGAACAAATATGTTCAAAAGGTCAATTTCTATACATAAGAACTTAATGTGGTAAATTGTTATGCCTGCACATATCTGCCAACATCTTTTGGTGAGCAAGACCGAGAAATATAGAAACTTTAAAATGTATGAGTATGCCTGAATATGCCATCATCATTGTTTATCAAAAGGGTGGGAATGTGGAAGCTAAGTTTAGATAACAATGGTGGCATCCATTTCGTACAAATTGACATTGTGATAATTCAATGATGATGGGAATTATATACAATATATTAATTGCTTGATCTCATGTGACAGTCTTAAATAAGAGTTTGCACTTTGCTTTTAGTAAGTTGCCTGTAACGCAACACATTGCAAGGTTTGCACAAAGAATACATTTCCATGTTACTGTATTCTGCCTTCTTGCAACAGGCCCTGTAGGCCTCAAAAGTATTCAGCCACATCAGCTAATGTAGACCATTGTGATTGCATTTGGGCGTAAATTTAATAGTTAACTGTCTGGTTTTAGATGCAGGGACTTGTCACATACACATCAGGTGGTTTCCAACGTATTCTTGTGTAACGATGTACTGTGAGTTTCCGAGCAAAAAATGTTTCTTCACCACCGGCCGGGACATGAGGGCCTAGACATGACCTGTTAGGCAGACAAATTATAATGAAATGTTGTGGTATGTAACTATAAATACTTGTGTTTTACTTCTGCTTATTCAAACACTTAGCACCCAACTGAGACTCCTGTGCACATTAAATACATTTTCTTTATCTCACTCAGGTGGTTGGGACGGAGTTTGATTTTGGGTCTTAGAGATGTTTTCCCGTTTCTACAAAACAAGTAAGTTGCAAGCCCAGACAGTCTATATATAGTTTAAAAAAGTAAAACTCTGTCCTATTTTCTGCTTTTGTTCCCACTCCTAGTCTCTCTAAGCGCTGGTCTCTCTCCTGCAGCAGCACTCAGTTCAGTGCTAACTCCTTTATTGCCATGACTAATGATGCTTGTTTTATTTCTGCTGCATTTCCCACCACACATTAACTGGATATAAATTGAAGATAAAATAAAACAAGACCAGTTTAAGGCACCCCATTGTTTACCATAACCCGGTTATTTATTTATTTATTTATTTATTTTAAAATAATTTTATTTTTGCAACACCATTATCACCAATGCAATTAGTACATGAGGAATTATCAGTCATCTTTTGTACATATAGAAGAAAAAAGGGGGACCATCACAGTATATTAACATTAAATCCATTGACCTAAAAGAAATATCGTACTACAGGTTGATCTATGGAACCCAAGATTATGCTGTCTACTTAAACCAAATCCTGCAAAAGTTTAGAAACTGAGCGGGAAACCATCCTAACAAAAAATAGAGAATAGAAAGGTGATCAAGCAGTCAGTGAAGAACGTTTATCAGCCCGTTCTTACTTCCATCTATAAATTGGTGCCCAGATATGTCTGCCAAGCTTTCTCCCACTTCTACCTTTTCTCTCATAAATTCCCTTTTCCAAATTAAAAATGGAAAGCAACCTAGCAAGCCATTGCTGAAATGACGGGGTCATTTTCTCAAGCCAGGCAGAAGCAGTACAAATTATCATCATTGCCATGGCCAGAAAAATAAAATAATGAGACTGGTCTTGATTCACACTATTAATCCCCAGAAGCATTAGTTTAGGCATTAACACCACCTTTCAATTCAGAGTTTGGTCCAAGAATTTTTCAATTGCATTTGCTAATGTTTGGAGCTGTGGGCAGGTTGAGAACATATGAATTATGTCAGCGTCGGTACTATTACAGCGGGGGCATCTAATCCCTTCCTGTCCCCCCCACTGTGCTATCTTCGCCGGGGTATCATACAACAAGAATATTGTTTTAAAATGCTGAACACAAAATAGTCTGTCCTAAATCTAAGGACTCGAGAAATCCCTCTTGGCTTATACTAAGATTTTCTGCCCATTTCTTTCCGTACTTCTCTAGGTCTTCCTCCTTCAAAAGAGACAGTTCTGCATAAATTCTCCTAATCGTACAATTCTCATTGTCCCTTACAGCCTCAATTGTTTTGACTTCCTTAAAGCCAGTCAGACTGCCTTTTTTACTTCCCCAAAAACTCCATACCTGAAGATATTTAAAAAAGTTTATTTTTTCGAGTCCAAATTTAGCCTGAATATCTCCAAATGTTCCAAATGCTCGAATTCCCTCTGGCTCTATGAGATCACCTACCTTCCGTAGCCCGTACCCCTCCCACTTTAACATTGTGCTATACGAGAAAACTCCCGGAAACATAGGATTTCTATACAACTGAGTGTAGAAATTGACTCTGCCTAAGCCAGTTTTTTTTTTTTAAACTCTTCCCAAATCTTAAATGTTGCCACCAATGTTTTGAATCCTGTACTTTTATAGTAACTAGGTTCAATGTATTTCAGTAAGCAATTCACCGCATCATCCCCTAGTAGTAACTTAGGGGCTGATTAGGATGGCGGGCGGTGGCACCACCGCGGTGCTGACGGTGGCGGAAAATGCTTTTTTCCGCATGCCAGCAGCGGTCATCACGGCTGCCATATTAGCATGGCCAAATATAGCCCATTTCGCATCCGCTGCGGTGCGAGGCGAACCGCCATCTAGTGCACCCGCCACTGCGGTGGTGGGAGCCAATGGAGACTTACTGCTGTACGGAATGACGTCCCGTCCGCCGTACAAATCAGGATGCCTCAAACAGCCAGTCGCACCGCAGTGGAGAAACCGCCCAACCAGAGACGGCGGAAGCTCGACAGAAGAGCACGATACCAGATTCCCAGTCCCCTCCACCCGGTCCCGAACGCCATGGATCCAGCTTTACTCGTCCTACCGGTGCTGTACGTGATACATTACCAGCAAATCATGGACCGTCGCGGACGGCGCCGCAGGTAAGCAACAACACAGTCCACCACACAATCACAACACACAACTCACAGGCTGATACAGGGTCCCTGTCCACACCAGACACACTGGTGGGGACAGGAAGATATCCATAAGTGTACCCACACATGTCTTACCTCGCACCAAATCACCCCTCCGAATCCAGGTCACCAATCTACCGCGATCATGAAGTAAAGTCCCGGTCACGTCAACGCAGCGGTGAATACGTGGGAAAACATGCACACAATGCAGAAGGCAGGGCCAGGCATGGGCAGGCCATAAAAAACACAGGGCCTCACCTCCACCCTCCACACACTGCCCCCCAGCCTACATGAATAGACATGCCATGTGCACCCCCCTGTGCACCCCCATGCCCAACACCAAGCTAGGTGAATCCACACCCTGCACCACACAACTAACAACTAGGGAGACAGCCACAGCAGGAGTGGCAGCAGAGGAACACACAGCACAGAAGCACAGGCCCAGGGCAACACACACACCACAACAACACCACATTCATGACAAGAAAGCTGAGTACAACCACAAAATGAACACACACACATACAATGAACAAACATTCCACTGGACACACAGCCTTCCAAGTCACACAGACATACCCCACACTGACACACAGCCACATATACAGACCACATGCTACCAGCAATGGAGCACAACATATAGAAAAGCCAAAGTGAGGTGCACACAAATGGGAGATCAAGGAGACAACCAACAAGCATGTGTACATCACATGCAAGACAAGGAACAGAGAACAACACCCTCACACCATCAAAGCACGCATGGCTGGCACAGTGAGTGAACACAAACCACAGTCACCTCAGTGCAACAACTCAGGGAGACAGCAAGGCAACCCATGTATAGGCACAGGGATGAAAGGAAGGCCCTGAAGTCAAACTATGAACAGCCACACATATGTACACAACAACTACACAGGAGTATGCCAGCAGCACAACACACAGGGCACATTGACACACTCCATGACTGTCAAACACAAGTAGGATTCTTCACACATAGCCCCCTCAAACCTGCAACACACAACCCCAGTGTCAGACTCACAGAAGGGTATCAATAATGTCCAGTCAATACACAAACAATTACACTCCCTGGGGGTAGAACCAATGTCTGCACAAAAACAACAGCCAAACACATAAAACAACAGAAACACACACAGAACCACAACAAGACCACACATGACCTGTGCAGCCAAACTGTGGGAAGGCAATGGGAGCACAGACACAACAGGAGTGCACAACCTCATCAGTCAGGACAAATGCAAAGACAACATACCACAACACAGACAAGAAGTGCACCATCACAGAAGAACACAGCCATATCAAACACACAACAGATGCACATGACAACAAATCACATAACAAACACAGCAGGACATCAGGGGATGCACACCAGGCTAGGACAAGGCAACATACACCCACAGCACTGCCTGCACAACAAGCTGTGTGTGCACACAAAACATAACAGTCCCACACAGCCATGAGTGACACACCATGAACACCCACAACAACAATCAAAACAGCACACTGACAACATCACACCCAGGAAGTCAAGCAGTACCCCAGCATACACACATACATGCATACACCTAACACAACACCCACAGATGCACATGTCTGGCACACAAAAGTGGGAACAACTTGACCAGAGGACTGGGCAGCACAGACAGTTGAACTGCACACGAGCAACCATGACTGCTGAACAGTACTAGAACAACACAGATAACAAATTGGGGAAATGTCGTGAGTGGCACAGTGCCCCTGGCAAAAAATACGCACCACAAAGCAGAGTCACAAATGAAGTGATAGGGAGGCACACACACAGGCAACACAAGGGGACAGCTGACATCAAAGTGAAGTGGGGTGCACCTCATGAGTGGACATGGCAGGAGTGTACCATACACCAACAGAGGGAGTGCTGATTCACAATGTCAAGGCATCTGAAGCACAGATAGGGGATTATATCACACTGCACACCACGTGCCACACTGGAGGCAATAAAGCACCATGTGACATCAATGTATGAGAACATCACACCCACAATGTCAGTGTGGTTGAGCAGGTATACACAGTGAGTACAAACAGTAGCAAGACACATGGCCGTTCACCAAACCTAAACCCTGACTTGCCAGTCACACACTCTGCATACACAGAATTGGCAAAGGCAACAAGTGGAAGTCAGCCAGAACTGCAAGGACACACCAACAAACTGCATAGTGCACAACATACAACTCACACATGTGCACACAATCACAGGCCAGAACAATCACACAAGCTGGCACTCTACTCCAGGGTGACACATGTGTTTAGTTGACATTGCATGGGCACACACACATCAACACTCACGACAAACTCACAACCTTCACATTGCTAACTACTTGACCACCCAAGGTCACACATTGAAAGTAACCCATGTGAGTAGGATGACTGCCCATCACAACATGACCATACACCTACACTGCTGGGCACACATGAAAGCAAGAACACACATACATGATGACCCTGGCCAGCCTGCCTGCAATCCTGTGGATAGAATCCCACTATGTGCTGGCAGTGCCCCCAAACCAGACATGTGTACAATATAACAAACATGAACAAAGAATTAATATGAAAACGGTATGTCATCTAAAAACAACATCATTGCACCCACAAGTATCAGAGCCAGGAAGAATTGAAGTCCCTGTCACCCCTGTAAAAATAGAATAAGTGAGACAATCCATTGGCACAGTTGAAGTGGCACACAGAGCATGTGGCACAGTAAACCATATACACACAGAAAAAGCTTTATTTAGTAAAGATACTGACAAAACTGACAACAGGAGCAACTGTCTTTATTCACATATTGCACAGATAGACACCAATATTAGACAAGAGCAAGGCACAACATGCATAGCCTGTCCATGAGAAGCTGCACAGGCAGGGGGCACACAGCAGTGAACGACAAGGCCAGTGGGCAAGACAAAGTGCAGACTGAGTCCATGAGAAGCTGCACAGGCAGGGGGCAAACAGCAGTGAACAGCAAGGTCAGTGGCCAGTCCAAGGTGCAGATTGAGTCCATGAGAAGCTGCACAGGCAGGGGGCAAACAGCAGTGAACAGCAAGGCCAGTGGCCAGTCCAAGGTGCAGACTGAGTCCATGAGAAGCTGCACAGGCAGGGGGCAAACAGCAGTGAACAGCAAGGCCAGTGGCCAGTCCAAGGTGCAGACTGAGTCCATGAGAAGCTGCACAGGCAGGGGGCAAACAGCAGTGAACAGCAAGGCCAGTGGCCAGTCCAAGGTGCAGACTGAGTCCATGAGAAGCTGCACAGGCAGGGGGCAAACAGCAGTGAACAGAAAGGCCAGTGGCAAGTCCAAGGTGCAGACTGAGTCCATGAGAAGCTGCACAGGCACGGGGCAAACAGCAGTGAACAGCAAGGCCAGTCGGTAGGACAAAGTGCAGACTGAGTCCATGAGAAGCTGCACAGGCAGGGGGCAAACAGCAGTGAACAGCAAGGCCAGTGGCCAGTCCAAGGTGCAGACTGAGTCCATGAGAAGCTGCACAGGCAGGGGGCAAACAGCAGTGAACAGCAAGGTCAGTGGCCAGTCCAAGGTGCAGACTGGGTCCATGAGAAGCTGCACAGGCAGGGGGCAAACAGCAGTGAACAGCAAGGCCAGTGGCCAGGCCAAGGTGTAGACTGAGTCCATGAGAAGCCGCACAGGCAGGGGGCAAACAGCAGTGAACAGCAAGGCCAGTGGCCAGTCCAAGGTGCAGACTGAGTCCATGAGAAGCTGCACAGGCAGGGGGCAAACAGCAGTGAACAGAAAGGCCAGTGGCAAGTCCAAGGTGCAGACTGAGTCCATGAGAAGCTGCACAGGCACGGGGCAAACAGCAGTGAACAGCAAGGCCAGTGGGTAGGACAAAGTGCAGACTGAGTCCATGAGAAGCTGCACAGGCAGGGGGCAAACAGCAGTGAACAGCAAGGCCAGTGGCCAGTCCAAGGTGCAGACTGAGTCCATGAGAAGCTGCACAGGCAGGGGGCAAACAGCAGTGAACAGCAAGGCCAGTGGCCAGTCCAAGGTGCAGACTGAGTCCATGAGAAGCTGCACAGGCAGGGGGCAAACAGCAGTGAACAGAAAGGCCAGTGGCAAGTCCAAGGTGCAGACTGAGTCCATGAGAAGCTGCACAGGCAGGGGGCAAACAGCAGTGAACAGCAAAGCCAGTGGCCAGTCCAAGGTGCAGACTGAGTCCATGAGAAGCTGCACAGGCAGGGGGCAAACAGCAGTGAACAGAAAAGCCAGTGGCAAGTCCAAGGTGCAGACTGAGTCCATGAGAAGCTGCACAGGCACGGGGCAAACAGCAGTGAACAGCAAGGCCAGTGGGTAGGACAAAGTGCAGACTGAGTCCATGAGAAGCTGCACAGGCAGGGGGCAAACAGCAGTGAACAACAAGGCCAGTGGCCAGTCCAAGGTGCAGACTGAGTCCATGAGAAGCTGCACAGGCAGGGGGCAAACAGCAGTGAACAGCAAGGCCAGTGGCCAGTCCAAGGTGCAGACTGAGTCCATGAGAAGCTGCACAGGCAGGGGGCAAACAGCAGTGAACAGAAAGGCCAGTGGCAAGTCCAAGGTGCAGACTGAGTCCATGAGAAGCTGCACAGGCACGGGGCAAACAGCAGTGAACAGCAAGGCCAGTGGGTAGGACAAAGTGCAGACTGAGTCCATGAGAAGCTGCACAGGCATCTGAAGCACAGATAGGGGATTATATCACATGTGAGAGGGTGCCGCTCGGTCATTCGAGAAGATATCATCAGAGCATGAAGACTTACCTTGCAAACTGATCCACTAGATTGTATTGAGCTAAAGCTTAAGGGTCAAGACCTTGTAGAAAATATGCTAGCGCTGGAATTTTGTACGTCTTCCCCAGATTACTCTTCCATCCAATTTAGACGTTTCCCACTAACCGATAGCAATGGCTGCTCATCCGCCAACAAAATCCCCTTACAGTAGGGTCCTCGACTTTGGAGGTTAATGATTGACTTTCGAATATGTCCTGTAAAGATCTGGAAACTCAGGATGTTCCGCTAGTAGGTAGAAAACTCCCGCTTTGTATTCCTTCCAATAGCAAGACACCATGTATCATTAGCGATTTACCTTTATTCAATACACTGGTAACAACAAACTCGCAGAAAGAGCCGGGTATCCCTGGAGAAAGCCCACTGAATAGTTCTAATGACCAAAGCCCAGTCTGCAACTTTTCTGCTGGACTGTCTATGCTATCATGGAATATAGCTGGGTTAAGTTAGGTGCATCTTCCCACTGGCATATTTTTATGGACCAATATGACATCTGCCTCTTACAGGAAACCTGGACGGTGGATCCTTACTACAGCGCAGGCTACTTAAACTAATATATACCAGCCATTGGGGGGGGAAAGGTCGTGCCTCGGGAGGTCTAATAATCTGGGTTCGCCAAGAAATTGGCTTTGTTGTTCAGATACTTGAGTCCCATAGCAAGGACATCCTAGTAATCAGGGTGAAGTGGGGTAAACAAGAGACTTTTGACATTTATAACATCTATGCAAGGGGGACAAATGGGAAAAAATAGGAAATTATAGCGGCTCTCGATATTTTGCTAGACCAGCACCCCAGGGGTAGGAATGTAATAATTGCGGGCGATTTTAATGTGACCTTTGAGCCTTTTACAAACGAGAAATTCAATGTTACCGATGAGGAAGATGATCAGTGGGAAATCCCTAAATTAGACCTAGCTCCCATAAAAAAAATGGTTGGATGAGGTGATCCAAATAAATTCTATTTGCTTGGAGAAAGGTCTAAGGGTGGCAAATGGTAGATCCCCATTTGATAGACATGGGGCTTGTACATTTAACAACGGTCTGAGTGCTTGCCGCATTGATTATCTTCTGATTAATTTCCAGTTATGGAAAGCTCTAACGGATATGGAGGTAAGAGAGCGGCTAGAGAGTGATCACAACCTCCTGTGTTCAGTCATTGATTTATTGACGAAGGAAGAAATTAATCCTTCATACAGTGAAATGATAACTCTGGACGTGGCCCCTACAAATGACATGAGGCGGTTAAAATGGGTAAACCTACTCGAGAATTCTGATGCTCTCGAAAAAATCTCCCTAGACACTATTAGTGCCATAACCACACTAAAAGCACTCTTGTTCAATTCTGCAACCCCTGAGTCTATAATATAATTTCTTGAAGAATTCTTTGTTCAGCTTCGTACACGTTTTTATAAGCATTGTAAGACCAGGGGCAATTACTCTAATATTAACTGTAAATGGTTTAATGCTGAATGTAAGGAGGCACGTAGATCCCTAGGGAGTGCAATCAGAGAAGGGGATCCTATTAAAGTGCGTACTGCAAGGCAAATCTATAAGAAAGTACAGCAGAAGGCCAAGAAAAGTTGGGATGAGAAAAGATGGTTGGACCTCAAATGTGCTTGTGAAAGCAAAAATCCTAAACAATTCTGGGATCTCGTAAAGTGGGGCAGAGGTGGTCGGCCGCTAGAACCGATAAATCATGTAAGTCAGGATCAATGGGTTAGTCATTTTAAACCCCAATACGCCCGTAGCCTAGAGGACTACGAGATGGCTGAGCTTTCGTATCTTTATTTTTGTGGTCCGGCTTTTAGCGAGGCTGATGTCAGCCTTGCTCTGGGAGCTGTAATGGGAGGTAACGCCCCGGGTCCCGATGGAATCCCAGCTGACATATTCCTTTTTGATAAACCTAAATGGAGCCAGTACATCATGATCCTAGAAAATGAAATCACTAAGGGTGCACCAGTCCCGGCCTCATGGAAAGGGGCTGAGGTAATCCCTGTTTTTAAAAAGAGGAACAACTCTCAGCCTGGAAGCTACAGACCAATTAGCTTAATAGATTCCTTCAAAAGGTCATGGGACGACTCGTATTAAATAAGGTGCAAGATTGGGTGGATGAGCAGGGCATACTTTCACCACTTCAGGAGGGGTTTCGGGCACGTACAAGTACTATCGATCAGATATTTTGCTTTGCAATGTTGTACTGGAAGACGGTGGTCTTGGACAAGGGCAGCTTATATGCTACCTTCGTGGACCTTAAGTCAGCTTTTGACCTCGTCTCCCATAGCAAATTATGGGTAGTACTGCAAGATCTGGGTATGCCCCACAAATTATTATCTCTCATAGCCAGACTCCATGAGGGAAATTATGCAAGAATCAGGTGAGGCACACAGGGACAGACCACTAATCCTTTCCCCATAGAAAGAGGTGTGCGACAAGGTTAAGTAATGGCACCTACTTTATTCTCCCTGTTCATCAACGGGATCGCAAAATTCCTGGAAGCTACCACAACCGATGCCCCTGCCCTAGCTGGTGTGAGAATTCCAATCCTAATGTTCGTAGATGACAAGTTGATAATCGCTAAAACACCGAGCGGTCTGCAACGAGCCCTGTTACTCTTTGAGGTGTTTTGCCATCTACGGGGCTTGGAAATCAACATGTCAAAAACGAAATTTATGACTTTTAACCCTCATAGATAATTTAGAGGAAGGGTGGTCTTGAACAACCGACCTTTAGAACAGGTAAAAGACTTTACATATTTAGGGGTTATAATGCAAGGAGATATGAAGTGGAATAAGCAACTGGACATGGCCACATTGAAGCATCGCCAATTGGCGGGACCTGTGCAAACTGAGTTTAACGCATCTTTAACTAAACCATTTGGTCCAGTTTTGCAAATATATAATATGAAAGTTGTCAGTTTTGTGTTATATGAGGCAGAGCTTTGGGGATTCAAGAACCTTACTAATTTAACTATAGTGGAAAATAGGTTCCTACGGAATATGACTAATCTTCCACAAAGTACCCCGGTACGTCCGCTGCTTCATGACCTTGGCAGGAAGTCATTGGCTGATATAGCCAGATTGTGACCCGTGCTATATTGGCAGAGAATCTGGACCACACCGGAACTGAGAGCTTATGCTGTGAGCCTTAAGGACCTAATTAGAGCAGATCGCTGTAAAGAAATGACATGGTTGCAGGAAATTAAGACTTATTTTAATCAGTATTGGTATGGCCACACTATGGGAGAACCCAGAAAGTACCCAGTTTCCAGCTAAAGCTCTGCTGAAGGAAAGATATTGGGGCTGGGTGACCGATAACATCGTCACGAATAGTGACTCTTCAACACTAACGGGGCACTTCCTCAATGTGAAGCCGCTACAAAAGCTGGAACCATACTGGAACATTATAACCAAGCCACATGACAGAAAGCTATATTTCCAATTTAGAGTTGGCTGACTACCAGTAAGGTCTTTCTCGGCTAGATGGGAAATGCAAGCTAATTTTACTTGTCCCGCTTGCCATGTTCATTCGTAGTCTGTAGCCCATCTATTATTTGCCTGCCCAGCTTATACGACCCTGCGTCACATTTGGTTGTCTCCAATCTGCAGAACATTGGGAACTAGAATTAATGATATGGTGCTCAGACTACAGCGCTCAGAGACAATGACACCTATTGTCATTGCCCTGGGTAAGTTCTTAGGTTGGGCATGGTCTATTAGATCTCAAGCAATCTCTGTTGTGTAGTGGTCTGATTGTGAGCTTACTACATGCTTCTAGTTCCTTGGTTGTCATTTTGACTTTTTAGATCCAATCTTTTTATACTGTTGTCAAGAAATAATACGGCATGGTTATGGCTGATATAATGAATTTGTCTGTATATTGCACAATAAGTGGCATAATGTATTTACACTTAACTAGCAGCTACAAGTGTTTAATTGTCTGATGTTTTTTAACTGTCTTTTTAACAGATTTTATATTTTTATTAGAAAGTCTCATTTTAATGTTCTATTAATCCACGGTCATGTGTTTTTTAAGCTTTTGTACATCTGCTTTGATGACTAAAATTGTTGAATAATGCTAATACAACCCGAAGGCCTGCGCGGCCTGACTTCAACCCCCACTGCATCGAAGACACTTGAAGGTAGAAGTACTCTGCCGCCATCTGGTCTCCTCCCTTCCAAGGTGTAGGCAGCTGGTGGGTGGAGTCGCTACCCCAGCTGTCAGTGGCCTCGCACACAGGGTGCACGTGACAGGAAGATGAGTTGGGTTCTGGCATGGCAGCAGGAGCACAGGCAGGTCTATTGCCCCATACTTCGGTGCCAACGGGCCTCACACACAGGGCCCATATTGGTAAGAGGCACAGAGGCAGGCGGGCTGGGGTTCAGCCGCAGTAGAGAAAGTTTTGTGAATCTTCGGGTCCGGTGAGCCTGGAGAGAGCGCGCTCAGGTCGTTGTGGTTGCTAAGAAACCAGAAGGCACCCACGCCGCTTAGTGCTCCCGGCACTGACTGAGGGGAAAGGGCTACACTGCGGCGCTGCGGTATCTTAAAAAATGGCAATCTTGTGTGTGCGGCTTGCAGCAAAAGGTGATCAGGCACCAGCACAGCAGGTGGTAGACTGTGGGAGTGTGTCTGGTGGCCCAATAAAACGTGCAAATACCCACCAGCAGATGCTGGTTTGCATGCAGTGCTCGGTCTGGGTACACGGAAGTCTTTAATGGCCCGAGTCTTCCATAACAGGAGGCAAGCCAACAAGTCCTTGGAGTTTCTTGGGAACTTTTAGGATATAGAGGGCAGTTACCTCTCACTGCAGGAGTTGCAGGCAGCAGGCCAACACAGTTGAGCACAGTGCAATGTGGCAGTCGCTCCTGGGAGCACGGCAATCAGCAGGCCAGCACAGCAAAGCAAGTGACAAAGTGGAGGTTCCTCCTGGCAGCATAACTCCTCGTAGTTGCAGAGTCTCCTCCAGAACCCAAAGTGAACTAACTTTGGGGTGTCTGAGGTCCAGTACTTATACCAAAATGTGTCTTTGAAGTGGGGGACTACATAAGAGGCCATTGATCCTCAAAAGGTCCCTGTCCTTCCTTCCCTTGCTCCAGACACACTACAGGTGGTTATACAGCTCTTTCAACCCTATTTAGATGTAGGTGTCAGCACCTCCCTCCTATCACTTTTAATAAAGTATGCTCAATGCAGTGTTATAATGTGACTTGATAATGTCAAAGTTTTCAAATGTTAAAAATATACACTTTAAAATGTTATTGAAGAGTGTTCACTTTCCACATTTGCAGTCCTGTCAAGTACCATGCATCATTGGTCAGACTAGTGCTGATGTCCGCATCACCACACTCAAATGCATTATTCATTCAAACTATAGCACCCCTGGGCCCTGACCACCCTGCGTGCTGTATGAGTAGCTGCATTTTTTAAGCAGCGAGCATGCTGGCATTAAGTGCACTGTGGAAAGCATGCAGTCTGTCCCACTTATTTACTTGGCACGATCAAATTTCGTCACTGCCTGGAAAAACATAATCTCTTGCCAAACTGGCTGCTGTTCTGAGTGTAAAACACTTTCTTCAGTCAGTGCAAGGTCATAAACAAAAATAATTCTGGACCCGGCTGGCAGACAGTGGCCCACGTAGATCCAAGGGGTGGTATTTTGCTGTTAGATCTGGGGGTCTCTAGTTGGCAGGGTAGGTACCACCGTCCAAGTAGGGACCCTTGCTTCTAGTCAGGGAAAGGGGGATACACTGTTAAGATAACCCCTGCTCACCCTCTAGGTAGCTTGGCCTGAGCAGTCTAGGCTATCAAAGGCAAGGTGTAAAGTATTTGTACCAACACTCACAGTAACACAGTGAAAACACCACAGATTTACTCCACACCAGTTTTAGAAAAATAAGGTATCTTTACTAAAAACTTCACAAGACCAAATATTACAGACAAACCAACATATAATTCAAAAAGGTTACTTTAAAGATAGTTCAAGAGTTTGCAGAAAGTACTCCAGGATGTCAAAGTCAGTGTCCTGCACAGTGCGACTCTCAATGCACAAAATGCGACACTCTCGTGCCCAACAGTACCTGTAGTTGCGATAAGGTTCCCAAAAGCTATAACAAGGAAGATGGCAAAGGCGATGCGATGCTCCTGAGATCCTGGGGAGGCTTTGCAGCAGCCCTGCTTCACGCAGCAGAGGTGGATGCGCCGGCTCCGATCTGTAGGGGGAGGATGCGATACCTTTGGCTTTCGTTGCGTAGGTTTCTTAGGGGGAAGCTTCACGCACAGGTTCGATGCGACACTCTTCGATGTGGTGCGATGCGTGGCGCAGCGTTGCCTTCTGGCGCCGCAACTCTCGATGCGCCACGGAACGGGACTCTGCGTCGATGCACGCAGTGATTGGAGACTTTTCACGCACCGGCAGTGGTGCGGCCCGCAAACTGGTTCTGCGACAACCCTCGCAATGGCAGGAAGCTTCACGCTTCGGGACGATGCTCGACGCACTCGGCGATGCGGAGACCCTGCGGGTTGCGATGGTGCCGCGATGAAATTTTCCACGCACTCTCGTCTTGCGACACGCAATCGGATGATGCGTTGGGTACCAGTCACTCTTGTTCACGCTTCTGCTTCCCAGCTCCCTCAACACAGCAAAACGACCTCCTGAAGCCCCAAGACTGGGCAAGCACTCCAAGGCAGGTCAGAACTCTCTCAGCAGAGTTCCAGGGGAGCTGGTGGTGAAGTCCTTTTGTTCCTGGGACTTCTTAACAGGGAGCCAGCTCTTCTCAGGCCCTTGGAGATCAGAATCAAAAGAAGGGGACACAGCAAAGTCCTTCCCCTCTCCTTGGCAGCAAAGCAAAACAGCAAGCAGGCAGTCTTCTCCTCTTCAGTTTCTTCCAGCTTTCTCCTTGGCAGAGGTTTCTTCTTAGTTCCAAAGTGATCTAAAGTTTTAGGTGTCTGGGGTCCTCTTCTTATACCCCTCCAAGTCTTTGTCTCTTGTGTTTCAGTGGGGGGATTCCCCTGCTCAAACCGGTTCCTGGGTGTGCTCTGCTCTGGAGCACCTGGTTCCTTTCAGAGTGAGGGGCAGGGTCGTTAGACGCTCAGCAGGAGGTGGAGCCTTCTTTGTGCCAGCAGAGGCAGAGTCCTCAGCCTGGCCAGCAGGGGGTGGAGCCAGCTTTGTGTTTGTCAGGGGCAGCCCTATTCAGACCCAGGGACTACTCCTCCCACCCATCTAAAGCAGATCTCCCTATTCACCCTGCTGCTGACTCATCCAGGCTCCTGGAGCCACCTAGCACATCACCTGACACCAGTCAGCCAACCAGCACACAGGCACACAGGAAGGTTAAACAGGAGAATAGCTACTTTCTAAAAAGTGCTATTCTCACACAGTGAATTTAAAAACCATCTTGCTAAAAAGATGTATGATTAAATTCTGAACACAGAGATACCAAACTTGGATTTTCTATCTTGCCCTTATGGGAAGATAGGCATGTAAACAGCCTTCCCCATTCTATCCTATGGGCAAGATAGCCTCTCAGCAGTGAAAAACGAAAATGGCTGTAATTCACTACCAGGGCATGTTACACACCTCAGTACATGCCCTACCTTTCAGATACACTGCACCCAGCCCAGGGGGGTACCTAGGGCCACCATAGGGATGCCTGACATGTACAGAAAGGGAAGGATAAGGCCTGGTCAGTGGGTGCACTGGCCAGGTCGACATGGCAGTCCTGGACTGCACATAGGCACTGCAAGCAGGCCTAAGACATCCTTTTAGCGCTACTCCTGTGGGTGGCACAATCAGTGCTGCAGCCCACTAGTAGCATTTGAATCACCAGCCCTGGCACACGCAGTGCACTTTACTAGGGGCTAACAGGTGAAACAAATATCCCAATCATGGATAACCAATCAATACAACAATTTACCAAGGGAGCACTTGCACTTTGACACTGATCAGCAGTGGCAAAGTGCCCAAAGCATCTAAACCAGCAAAAACGAAATCCAGCATAGCATCAAAAATACAGGAGGTAGAGGCAAAAAGTCAGGGGTAACCACGCCAAAGATGCCAGGTCTAACATTTGCCTACTGCTGTTTTCCGGAAAGGCGTGGTACTATAAGCTGCTTTGAGGGGGCAGTGGGCTTGGTGCTGAATGTTTTCAACCTTAGGGTGCTGTCGCTGGGGAATTTTCAATGCCTTACCTGTCCTCTGGTTCTCCAGCCCCCTGAATGTAGCCGTTGTAAAACCTAAACTCACCATCCCTCCTCTACGCACATGAGGTGTCCCCATACCTCTGCTCATTACACCTACAGGATTCTAGAGTTCGGGCCCAGCGCCACAGGCACTCACTGCAATGCACACATTCTCAAATATACACACGCACAAATACACATTTGTTCACAAAGATGCATGTTTAAACATGTGCATACAATTGTGAGCACAAATATACAGCGCTACACAAAATTGAACACATCACCATGCTTGCAGAGACCTAGGAGCTCACTTGAACTCATGCACATTCCATTAAAACCACCAGAATTTATTATTTTAAAGGTTTGTGTTTATTTGTTTTGTGTAAAACAGTATTGTAGAGGAAGCACATTTGCCAGAAACATTACATGAATTCAATGTAATTGTTGGTAATAATTCTTGTGTTATATCCTTTACACCGCCATCCAAGAACTATCCAGGAACACCAGTATTGTGATTAAAACAGCCGACAAAGGGGGAGCAACGGTCATAGAAACCACCGAAGCCTACAGGAAGGAATGCCAAAGACTGTTTGGAGACAGAAGGAATTACACTCCACTCACCACTGAGCCAACGGGGTTTCTCAGGATCCGGATTACAAGCATGACTGAGGAGGCATTGCCACATGACTGGATAACGCTCAAAGAAGGGGAATTTCTGATTAACAAAAATCCTGTCACCCCCTATTTCTACACAATCCCAAGATCCACAAAACCTTGGACAACCCACCTGGTCGTCCAATTGTATCAGGAATTGGATCAATCCTAGAACTTTTATCCAGATTTGCGGATGCATTCCTAAGGCCAATCATATACTGATGAGTTTGGATATTGAGAGTCTTTAAACTAGACTCCCACATACAGTAACCCTGACTATAATAGAAGAGGTGCATTTTGAAGAAGACTGGGTTTTCCAAATACCTAGGAACATGGTTATGGAGTGCCGTAAATGGGCACTCACACAGAACTTCTTTTGATTTCAGGACACTTTGTACCTCCAACAACATGGGACCAGCGTGGGAAGTACCTTTGCTCCAAGTATAGCTGGTCTCTATGTGCACCACCTGGAAACCCACAAAATTCTCGGATCTGTCAATCCTTTCCTGAAACACATAGATCTATGGAAACTATACATTGATGTTGTGTTGATCATCTGGGAGGGAAACAAAGAGATAGCAATAGTTTTCCTACACTGGCTCAATACACAGAATGTGTTTCTAAAGTTTACAAGTACCATGAGCAAAAAAGAACTGGTGTTTCTAGATCTCAACAGAATAGTGGAACAGCACAGGGTTCTGTGAACAACCACACATGAAAAGCCCACAGCAAAGAATTGTCTTTTGTTATATGAAAGCTTCCACCCAAGACACCTGAGAGAAAATCAGCCATTCGCACAGTTCTTAAGACTTAGGAGGAACTGTTCTGAACTAAAGGACTACAAAATCCAAGCAGATCTCCTGGCCTGGAAACTTATGGAAAGAAAATACCAGAAGAAAACGATATCACAAGCTAAGAAAAGTGCCCACAATAACAACAGGGAAGCCCTACACCAGAAAGAAAAAGAGGACAGGCCTATCTGCATTACCACTTACAGTATAGCAGCAAATGCAGTAACTAAAATCATCAACAAACACTGGCGCATCCTGAAAGTGGATCCCTGTCAATACCGCGCCCTGTGTTTTCACATGAGAGAGGCAAGAGCCTCAAAGACATCCTTGTTCATACATGCCCACGCACCAACATATACATCTGTATGAACACCCAAAGCACTTTGGCTCCAACCATGGGACACTATCCATGTGGTAACTGTAGCATTTGCCATTTGACGAAACCAACTAAAACTTTGGCCTTTAACAACCATATGTCATGGCAAATAAGGAAATTTACGAACTGCAACTCACCAAGGGTAGTGTATATGACCACCTGCCCCTGTGACCTCCGCTATATAGGAATGACTACTCAGAAGATAAAGGCTTGGATCTGCAAACACCGCAGCAATTTAAGATGTGCACGTGTAGCAACCAAAATGGCAGCACATTACATAGAGCAGAAGCATACAGCGCATAACTTCCACTGGGTCATCCTGAAATCCATAGATGGGATGGGCAATTTTGAATCACAACTGTTTGAGAAAGAACAACAATAGGTTTTTAAACTTAAAACACATGTTGAGGGCTTGAACGACACCATTCCGTGGAGTCAGCTTGTGAGATAAAGACTGACTGTAAACAGACTGATCTACACATAGTACTGAACATACAGAACCATTAGTGGGACACAGTAGATGTAGGATATCCCTTATACAATAAAAATAAATATGAAATAAGAAATATCACTGTAGATATGCACATGTTCAGCATTCAGACTAGAAATGGAGCATACAGGACAACCCCATAATGGTGGATATTGATTACCCGACAGCATTATGGTAAGTGCACAGGACTACATAAGGAAGAAATGTATTTAACCCCATAATGGTAAAACACAGAAGAACCAAGGCACAATGGTATCTGTACATGACTACACAAATACCATCCGTGATGGTGGCTAACAATCATGAAATCACTACCAGTCACCAATCATTGTGGAACAAAATAGAACTCCGTATGATCTAGTATACTGACACCCACAAGTGTTTTTTGCAACCTCGATTCAACCATGCATCATCTTCTAGCAAAATACTTGCTGAGAATAAATCCAACTTTAATTGGGAATTGCCTTTATTAGAAGGTTTGTGTAGAAGTTGTTACAAAAAAACCCATGTCTAAACCATTTCTCGGAGTTCCCCTATGGAACCCATTGACCGCTCCATTTGATAACCGCGATTTTGTCTTCACGCGGTCTAGCTTTTACAGTAGCGTGAGGACGCAACGGGTGAGCATCCTTGTTTCAATTTAACATGCCGGCAATATGCAGTCTCAGGCGGCTCCCTAATAGGTAATCGGACAGAGTGGACATCTTGACATGGTAAATTTGGAGTTAAGACTGGTCATAATATAATCATATTCAAGATCAGTGCTGAGAGATATTGAAAGAGGACACATGGTGGCTCCGGCTCTGCAGCCTCTTGGTCCTTGACTTCAGGCCATAAGGTAGGACATGCTTTTCTATTTAGAGCAAAGGTCCACATTCAGCTGAATATGGGTGCCAACTGTGTGTCCAATTGAGGAAGTGTCTTTAGATGTGGAGGCATGTTGGTTTCTCTTAGCAGTACAGTGCTGAGAGTATGAGGTTGTGTGTAATAAAGATGACTATTAAAATGTCTACTACATTAAATTCAATTTCAAGAGATTAATTTTGTGTTCTTGTTATTAACTAGGACAATTCCAAACATGTTGATTTTGAAATCTTTTATTATTGTATGCACTCTTTCTTTTATCTAACTGTAGTCCCCTACTATTTTTTAATGCTTCCCATCCCTTAATCCTTAAAACCCTAAACTGCTCATACATGCTACACTTTCTTGATGCCTAAAAAAAAACTACTCTTTAATGCTACCCTGATTTATAGTAGCCCTGTGTACTCCTTAGTGCTTCCATAAAATCTCCTAACTATCCATAAATGCTAACTTTTCCTAAATTCTAAAAATGCATTGCTAGTCTCCCACCCCTTCCCTCACCTCATTTTAAATGCTCCTGTCTACTTTAGAAGGAGGATGCCCCTTACCCCTGCTCCCAGCACACTTACCTTTGCTCTATAATGCATGGCATTTTACCATGCTTTAAGAGACTACTACTATTTTTTTCAGTCAACAAATATTTTCTACTCAAATGTTTTTAAGTTTCCTTTTTTCCCCCACAATATGTTTACTGCACACAGAGTATGAACAGTGAGCAGGATATATAAAATCAATCTAATGTGTTGTGACTGCTGTCCATTTAGTAATAAGATCTCTGATAAGACTAGCACTGTCTATAGGCTTTCATGTTTGTAAAATAGCTCAGTTCAAAGATTTTGATAATTTAGAAATGGTCTAGCAGCAATGTTAAACTCTTAATTGGAAAAATAGAAATGTATTTTGCTGTGCTTGGTTCAGATGGGTACTGGATGTATCAGATCTCTGCCTGGAATACTTTTGAAGGGTATTGCTCAATTCAAACCTTAATCTTTAAGACCATTTTCAATATTTATTGTATTATTTGCCATCTAAAGTCAAGTCCAAATTTATAAGTACATTGTTTTAGATTTACTCCTATCAAATAGTTATTTTATCCTTGTAATTGCAATTCAAGGACCCCATAATTAGAATACATCCTTTAAATTCTAGGCAGATCACTGAATTGACATGCTCAAGCTTTTTAAACGTCACTGGTATTGTGCTTGCAATGACACCTAGCCTCAAAGTTTACACCATATTTTAATTATTAACGGGCTCCCGGTAGGAATTCTGCAAATAGTTACAAGGCTACACCACTTGGGGGTAAGCTGTACATGCTGCTGCAGTTGCATTCCTGTCAGAATAAGGATGGATGACTAATTGCTATTACTTTTGTGTGCATGACAAATCATCTTAGTGTTTATTTAGTATTTTGCGTGACATAGTTTCTGTGTCTTCATCTGAGGAAATATTTAAAAACAGGTTAGGTTTTCCATTTCCAGTCTGATCTTTTACTGGACACAATGAACACAGTTGACAATTTAATCATAAACCCATTTGTGGGCTTGACACTTGCAGATAAACTGCAAATGAAAACGTTAGGCGCTCATAAACCTGAAATTGAAATTGAGCAGTGTGCAAAAGTTAGGGGGAAGAGTTACACACGTCGGATTACTAGAACATGGTATGGTATGGTAGGATAGAATGCTTTACTTGTAGCACTTCTAAAAATGCTTTATTCTGTTTCCCTTGCTAACTCTTTGGAGGCAAAGTTACCTGCACAAAAATAGGAGTTTCTAACCTAAAGCATCTGGCAGAAGTATTTAAAAAAAAAACATGATTCATGCAAATCCCATTTGACAAATATGTTGAAATTATCTCTTTTGGGAAAATCGGACATTGCATAGCAATTGAATGAAGCATACCGTGTGGGAATTAGAAAACAATGCAGAAGTGGATAAAAACTGATACATTTTATCAAAATTGATTGACTGTATTGATGTTTGTGATGCCTTTGAATATAGCCTTACAGCCCGCCGTAGCGGGCTATACCGGCTATTAAAGGCCCGATACCGCGTTAAAGGCCCGAGCCGAAGGCGAGGGACTTTAACAAGATAGCTCTGCTACGAAGGGCTAAAAGCCTATTAAGGCTATTAGAACATTCTGCCACTAGAGGACAGAATGTTCTAACAAATAAAACAAAGGCCTCTCGAAGCTCGAGGGGATTTAAATCCCCTCGAGCTCTGAGAGGCCTTTGTAAGGGGAAACATTCAAAACAACGAAGTTCAAACAACGACTTACCTGAACAATGAAGTCTGAACAACGAAGAATCACATACCACGAAGTTCAGAACCACAAAGTCATGAACCACGACTTTTCGGAACAACAAAGTCATTAACAAGGAAGAATCACATACTACGAAGTCCAAGAAAGGCTTGCGTCTTGTTTGTTGTTATAATAGGTTCAGAATTGATTTACCTTTTTATGCCAGTAGATGGCAATGTTGGTTTGTTTTAAAATGTGGTGAAGCCTTTCTCTTCTCGATGCGAAAGAACTCTCTGGCTGTCTCTGGCAGTTGAAATGGCATAAAAAAGGTAGTTGAAAGTTTTAAATATGCATTATTGTTGTGGAATTATTTTGTGAATGAAAATATGTTCTGCAATGCTTTTTTTAAATAAAGTTTATTTCTGTGAGAGCGTGATTATTGACAAAGATTTTAAAAGTGTTTATCTTATATTTTTAAAGTTCGTTATGCCGCAGGCATTTTAGTGAACATTGCAGACAGATGTGTAAAAATAGATGATGGAAATTTAATTTTGTGATTGTATGTTGAATTATTGACTTTTCATGTTCATGGGGAATTTAAAAGTATGTCTTTCCTTGAGAAAATACGTTTATTTAAGGAATCTTCATATAAAAATATAAAAAAAAGATTCAAGTATTATTACATTTTGTATTTGAAAATCAAGCACATGCTGATTTTTTTTAAGCCTTATGGGTCTAATGTACTTGATTGTGCTAGAGAAGAGGGGCAGACTAATGTGTTTGTGTTCGTCACTTGGTGCTTAAGCAGATAAGCAGAGCCTTCCATCTCACTCTACTTGATTGTGCTCGCTGATTGGCACAGCTTGAACATGTTTTTTTAAAAGAACATACTGGCGTCAATTAGTAATGGGCAATTAAAAGTATTTTCGTGGTTAAGGAAGTCGTTGTAAAATAAGTAGTGGTTAAGAATTGTTCGTTGTTTAGATTTTGTGGTTTAGGGAGAAGTGGTTTAGGCGGTAGTTGTTTAGTCATACAATCCTTTGTAAGACATTGGAATGTTGCTCTGCTGGCCTTTACCGGCCCGTAGAAGCAGGGAGAACTCCATTGTCTACAATGGAGCTCCCAACTTTCCAATGTTCTAATTGGTATTAGGAGGCCATGATGAAACTGAAGAGTTTCTAAATCCTGTCGTGTTCAGGCTCCTAGTTGATTTTGTCTCCAGCAATGACAGTGCTATGAAAACACATAAAAACTGCCATAGTGTTTAACCCCTTCGCTGCCAGGCCTTTTCCCCCTCCTGTGCCAAGCCTTTTTTTGGCTATTTGGGGTAGTGCGCGCTTAGGCCCCTGTAACTTTTTGACCACATTAGGTATCCACGCCAAATTTGTCTCCTTTTCTTCCAACATCATGGGAATTCTAAAGGTACTCAGGGTTTGTGGATTCCCCTGGAGGGGTCACAGAAATGAGCCAAAATACAGCAAAATGTTGTTTTTTTTCGGAAAAATTTAGAAAAACGGGCTGCAAATGAAAGCATCTGGGTTTTTCCCTGCAAATGTTATCAAAAAAGGGTTTGTGGGGTTGAAATCACCATTTTCCCAGCTTTTCGGGGATACCAGACTTTTGTCAGAAACCCAAAATTTTTTACACAGTTTTGGCATTTTCCTGGGACATAGCCTATTTTTGCTATTTTTTGTGCTTTTGACCTCCTTCCAGTTAATGGCAGAAATGGGTACAAAAGCAATAATGGATCCTGGCCAGCTATACATTTTCGAAAAGAAGACAAAATTCTGAATTCAGCAAGGGGTCATTTGTGTAGATCCATCAAGGTTTTTTTTATAGAAACAAACAGTTAAATATAGGATAAATTGAAAATTAGTTGAAAAAAACAGCCTTTTGTGTCAACGTTTTCACCTGTAACTTCTTCTAATTATGACAGCTCTTTGAAAGCAATATACCGTTGCATCTGCTGGACATTACTGGTTGTGGGGATATATAGGACTTGTAGGTTCACCAACAACCCGATGAACCCAGAGCCAAAAACTGAGTAGTAACTTGCAATGGTTTTTTATTATGTACCGGGTATATAGTAATTATTCCGTAAAAACGTGTACATGGAAAAATCGGTATGAAAGACACCTATTTATTTCTGAACTGGGAACAAAATTTAGAGAGTTTAGAAACAGTAGATATTTGCACATTTCTGAAATTGGGAATACTCATACTAGCATGAGAATTTTCAGTAATTTTTTAGAATGACTTATTTTTTACACAATATCTTTCATTTGGAAGGCAGAAATGCATTGAAAGTCAATAGATAATAACAGTTCCTTTACGAATCTGAATTACCCTAAGTCTCCCGATAAAAATGGTACCTCACTTGTGTGGGTAGGCATAGTGCCCATGACAGGAAACGGCGCAAAACGCAACGTGGTCACAACTCAATATCGCAGTGAAAATTTACCCTTTTTTTGCAAAGTGCCTAGCTGTAGTTTTTGAACCCTAGCTCTGCGGGCACCTTGGGAAACCTAGCAAACCTATACATTTTTGAAAACTAGACACCCAGGGGAATCCAGGATGGGGTGACTTGACTGCCTCCCACCAGGGTCTGTTACCCAGAATCCCTTGCAAACCTAAAAAGTTTTCCAAAAAAACACATTTTCCCCACATTTCTGTCGTGGAAAGTTCCGGAATCTGCGTGGATCCACAAATTTCCACCCACCCCGCGTTCCCCAAAGTCTTACGAGAAAAACGGTATCTCACTTGTGTGGGTCGGCCCAGTGCCCGCGACAGGAAACGGCGCAAAACGCAACGTGGTCACACCTCAATTTCGCAGTGAAAAATGACCCTTTTTTGGCAAAATGACTAGCTGTAGTTTTTGAACCCTAGCTCTGCGGGCACCTTGGGAAACCTAGCAAACCTATACAGTTTTTAAAACTAGACACCCAGGGAAATCCAGGATGGGGTGACTTGACTGCCTCCCACCAGGGTCTGTTACCCAGAATCCCTTGCAAACCTAAAAAATTGTCCAAAAAAACACATTTTCCCCACATTTCTGTCGTGGAAAGTTCCGGAATCTGCGTGGATCCGCAAATTTCCACCCACCCCGAATTCCCCAAAGTCTTACGAGAAAAATGGTACCTCACTTGTGTGGGTCGGCCTAGTGCCCGCGACAGGAAACGGCGCAAAACGTAGTGAGGTAACATCAAAATTGCCTATCTGAAAACCACCTGGTTTTGCAAGGGGGTCACTTGGGTTTTTGGCCCGGTGCACGGCGGCCATCTAGGGAAACCTACCAAACCCATACATTTCTGAAAACTAGACACCCGGGGGCTTCCAGGGAGGTATGGCTTGCGTGGATCCCCCAACGTTTCCTTACCCAGAATCCCCTGCAAACCTCAATTTTAGCTGAAAAAATCACTTTTTTCACACATTTTTGTGTGGGAAAGTTGTGGCATCACCGGGCTCACTCACATTTCCCCCCACCCTGCGTTCCCCCGGGTCTCCCGGTAAAAATGGTGCCTCACTTGTGTGGGAGGCCCAAGTACCCGCGACAGGCAAGGGCCCAAAACGTAGTAACGCGACATCAAAATTGCCCATCTCAAAACCACCTGGTTTTGCAAGCGGGGTCACTTGGGTTTTTGGCCCGGTGCTCGGCAGCCATCTAGCGAAACCTACCAAACCCACGCATTTCTGAAAACTAGACACCTGGCGGCTTCCAAGGAGGTATGGCTTGCATGGATCCCCAAACGTTTCCTTACCCAGAATCCCCTGCAAACCTCAATTTTAGCTGAAAAAAAATCACTTTTTTCACACATTTTGGTGTGGGAAAGTTGTGGCATCACCGGGCTCACACAAATTTACCACCACCCAGCGTTGCCCCAGGTCTCCCAGTAAAAATGGTGCCTCACTTGTGTGGGAGGCCCAAGTACCCGCGGCAGGCAAGGGCCAAAAACGTAGTGAGGCAACATCAAAATGGCCTATCGCCAAACCACCTGGTTTTGCAAGGGGGGTCACTTGGGTTTTTGGCCCGGTGCTCGGCGGCCATCTAGTGAAACCTACCAAACCCACGCATTTCTGAAAACTAGACACCCGGCGGCTTCCAGGGAGGTATGGCTTGCGTGGATCCCCCAACGTTTCCTTACCCAGAATCCCCTGCAAACCTCAATTTTAGCTGAAAAAATCACTTTTTTCACACATTTTGGTGGGAAAGTTGTGGCATCACCGGGCTCACACAAATTTACCACCACCCAGCGTTCCCCCCAGGTCTCCCGGTAAAAATGGTGCCTCACTTGTGTGGGAGACCCAAGTACCCGCGGCAGGCAAGGGCCCAAAACGTAGTGAGGCGACATCAAAATGGCCTATCGCTAAACCACCTGGTTTTGCAAGGGGGGTCACTTGGGTTTTTGGCCCGGTGCTCGGCGGCCATCTAGGGAAACCTACCAAACCCACGCATTTCTGAAAATTAGACACCCCGCAGCTTCCAGGGACGTATGGCTTGCCTGGATCCCCCAACGTTTCCTTACCCAGAATCCCCTGCAGCATCGACCTCACGCAGCGCGGGACGCGCGACTGCTGCACTACCACTACTTGGGCTGCCACCTTATTATTTTGTGAGACCCCGCTGCCGTGAGGGGAACGGCATTTCAGCGATAAGGTTCCCTGCTCCTGCCGTGAGGGAAACGGCACCGGGCGGTGAAGGGACTACATCCACCAGAGTTCCCTGTGAGGCGCCATCCATCAGCATCATCAAGGGGCGCCGGAGGTCCTCTTAAGCAGCATCGACCTCACGCAGCGCGGGACGCGCGACTGCTGCACTACCACTACTTGGGCTGCCACCTTATTATTTTGTGAGACCCCGCTGCCGTGAGGGGAACGGCATTTCAGCGATAAGGTTCCCTGCTCCTGCCGTGAGGGAAACGGCACCGGGCGGTGAAGGGACTACATCCCCCAGAGTTCCCTGTGAGGCGCCATCCATCAGCATCATCAAGGGGCGCCGGAGGTCCTCTTAAGCAGCATCGACCTCACGCAGCGCGGGACGCGCGCGGGCGTGCCCGGGCGAAGCCCGGGCCAAGGGCGGGCCCGTCCGCGCCCGTCCGCGCCCGTCCGCGCCCGTTGAAGCCTGGACTGGGCCACCCCTCCAACATCTTAAGATGGGTAAGCGCAAGCACATGGTAACTCTGATAAAGGGGGATTAAAAGCCAAAATGCCTAGAAAGTCCCCTTCCATTATCTCCTATTTGACCTCCGCGGGGGGTGCTTTGAACAAAGAAATTGCTAACGCCGAAAAAGAATTAGGATTGGACTCAGATGCTGCTCCCAGGGATGGGTTGGCGGTCCTGGAAGCGGCTCCTGTACCATTGGAACCTGAGGTAGTGATCATTGCTCCAGAATTACTTAATGATGTTCCAGCACCCATTCTGGGCAACTTGGGAGACCAGTCTAGCCCACAGAGTCACCACAGCCCCCCGTGTTTAGGGGGCCCTATGGTAGGGCTGTCTGACGTAAAACTTACGCAAAGGAAAAAATCATTAAAGCGTAGCAAAGGTTCTAAGGCTAGTTCAACTAGTGCTTTTCCAGGAATTGATGTCTCTATTCAGCAGTCCCTGCGGCTCCTCATTGAGGATATTTTTAGCACAAGATTTGAATCCATGTTGTCCACCATTGCCAAGGATATTATTGACACTATGAACTCCTGTGTGGCTGACCTTAAAAAGAAGTGTGATCACTTAAACTCTATTTTGGACTCCCGTTTGAGAGACAATCTGCGTCCCCCGATTATTAACAATAGCGATGCGACATCAGTAGTGACTGGGTTAGTTACCAGAGGGTCTATTCAATTATGTGCCTAGTCGCCTTCTTTGGGGTCGGGTGGTTCTGTGAACTTGGAGGGCAGGTCGGACCCTTCTTCTACTGTAAGGCAAAATGTTTCCAATGCCCCCCAAGTCTCTGTCCCTATGCAACCCAGAGGGACGAATACAGCAATAAGGGAGAGTGCTGTGTTGTATAATAGTTCTATTTCCAACAACTATAACAGGATTGATCTCCCCCCTGAAGCTACCTCCCTTGTTGCGGTTCTTGTAGGGGTTCCCTCTCTTGAGCACCCCGTCCAAGAATCTACACATGGTCTGTTACGCAAAACAAAAAGTTGGTGCAATCACTATTGTACGGGCTCTTCTGATATTTCAGACCACATTATTATGGCTAGACGATTGTTGTGGATGGGCAACCAGCCTAAAAATGTTGTAGGAGACTGTATAATAGTAAATTTTAACAAACCTGATGTAGCAGATAGGTTGTTTTGGGATGCTACTGCCTTTAAAGCAGACGGCATAAGGGCCGTACCATTGGGCTACTTCTATCCTCCCTCAAACTCGGGGTTGCCTTCTAGTAGGCCACCTGTCAATATTAAATCCCATCTGCTCCAGCATTGGCATAGAATAAGAAACAGAGCTTCTAGTTCTGTAAGACCGGGAGGAGTTGGTCCCCTAACTCCTGATACTATAATCGCCCGGCCAGGGTCTGAGGAGGTGGGCCTACCCCTGACTAATACATTTTCTCCCCTAAGTATGTTGGACTTAAATGATTGACTTCTTGAGCCAGAGGCTATTTTGCACCCTTCTGCACTTAATGACTTGGAGGGATTAGGTACTGAGAGTGATAACTACCTATCCGCTAGGCCCCATTTAATCTATCCGGAAGCAGTCATTGGTGTTGTAAATGCACCAAAATGCAGACTTGTTAGCTGGAATATTGAGGGCTTAAGAAGTAAAAGAGACAATCCTCAGTGGCTAGTGTTCTTAAAATCTTTTGATATAATCACCATTCAGGAATCCTGGGATAAGGAGGAGAACTTCTGGTTGGATGGTTTCAGTTCCTTTTTTCTACCAGCACAAGCTACCGTAGCTGGTAGAGCAAAAGGTGGGCTTTTGTTACTTTTATCTTTGAATATACAGGGACCTATAAATAGGATTCCTACAGACTCAATTAATTGTATGGCAATTGAAATCTGTTCTACCACTCAACCTAAGATACTTTTGGTGAACTTTTATAATTCTGGGGAGATTGATCATAGGTACCAACATTTGATCAACCTGAACTCCTTTTTAGAAAAATATAGGGTTTCGCAAACTACCTCGTTTTATGTTGTACTCATGGGCGATTTTAATATTCATCCCTGTCAACAGAATTGCCATATTGATGATGGTTTTGGCCATAACTTTGCCTCATTACCCCATTTTGAACATACTGGGGAGGGGGAGGCACTAGAGTCTCTCCTGGCCGATGCTGATCTTTTCGAACCCGGTTTCGCTAATAAGCTTGATCGGTACTTGACGTTTAAATCTAATACCAAAGATACTATCATAGATTACATCTTTTTTTCTCCAGGGCTATTGGACAAAGTTGTTTTTTACAATGCCAGGGAATCGTCCTTTAGCGACCATAACCCTGTCGTTTTGGAACTTGATATAAGCTGCAGCCCACGATCTAGTGGCAAGAGTCAAACTGCACCTTGTATCGTATCCACCTGTGACCAAGGGAGACGACTTAGGGGGCCTAAGGTGATTCCGGACATCTTTTTTAATGAACTTTGCATGAAATGCGAGGGGCACTTTTTAACTTGTGATAACCCACTGAGCACAAAAGATTAAATCCTTAAAGCTTTCAAGGGTATTTGCAAACAAATTGCCAGTGACCTCACAGTTAAGCATATCCCGAGACCGGTATATGGCCCAAAGTGGTTCGATAGCAACTGCTCACTTACCCATCGCCTCTTAAACGATGCCCTGAAAATCAAACCCCGAGATAGACCCCTGATTGCGGATCTGCGTAAACAGTATAAGATGGCAATCTACAAGCGGAAATCTGAGATCAAGGCCGAGGCGTGGCATGCGTTGCTATCAGTAGATGTAATCAGGGATAGCTCAAAATTTTGGGGAATTATTAATACCCCTTTTTTCTCCGGTTTGGAAAATGAGACTCAGGACTGCCATATTACTGAGGCCCAATTGTTGTCTCACTTTGAGGCAATATATGCCCCACCTGAGAACCTGGACCTCCTCCCTAGCTTTCCATTTGATCAACCTCGAGTCCCACTTGTGTGCTGTGAAGAAGAAGTGGAGAAAGTTATAAGAGAAACCATTAGTGATAAGGCCCCTGGCCCTGATTCAGTTCCGGCTGATCTATTCAAAAGTGATCCTAAATTTTGGGCGAAGATCCTGGCCAATGTTTTTAATGCCTCTGGCTCCCCAGGGTTCCCTGCTTCATGGTCCTGTTCAACCATTATTCCAATTTTTAAGAAAGGACAGAGAGGGGACCCGAGGTGCTACAGACCCATATCCTTGATTGATTCTTCTGTGAAGATTCTAGGCAAAGTAATTTTAATGAAAATCTCTGACTGGGCCGACAAGATGAATATTATTTCTGATCTACAATATGGATTTAGAAAACACAGAAGTACCATTGATCAGTGCCTAAATTTGTCATTATTAATCAACAAATACACCGTGACTAAGGATGGCTGTATTAGGCTGGCATTTATGGACTTATCCTCAGCTTTTGACCTGGTTAACAGGTCTAAGCTGTGGACCATCTTGCTAGAAAAAGGTCTTGATCCTTCCTTGGTGTACTTTCTGGCCGACCTTCATCAGGATCTTTCTGCCTCGATCAGAATTTCACGGGATGGCAAATGCACAAGTTCTTTTAGATCTGCTTGTGGTGTTCGGCAAGGGTGTATTTTGGCACCTGTTCTTTTTACCCTATACATTAACGATATAGACAGTTCCCTTTTAACAGCAACTTTGGATATTCCGCGTGTAGGAGACTGTCCTATTCCGGTTCTCCTATACGCGGATGACGCGGTCCTTATAGCCCGCACAGCGGTTGCTTTACAGCGGCTTTTGGACGCGTTTGGGGCTTATATGCAATCGCTGGACCTAGTGGTGAATAATAGCAAGTCCCATATCCTGTCAATTGGTGGCAAAACAAGAAAACCCCACCTCTTTTTTTGTAATGGTCAAGAGGTGACCTCGGTCTCCTCTTTTACCTACCTAGGGGTAGTCTTTGATGAGAAGTTTTCCTGGATCCCGCAGCAGAAAATTAAAAAGAATTCTATTACACGTTCTGCTATAGGATTAATGGGGTTTGCTAAACGCTTGGGGGCAAGACCAATTAAGAGCATATTGAAAATATATAGCGCTAAGTGTGTCGCGGTTGCGACCTATGGCTCCTCTATATGGGGCTTCAAGGAACAACCAGCATTCAAATAGCCGAAAATAATTTTTTACGCAGTCTTTTATCAGTACCACAATCGATGCCAGTCTTCTCCATACACCAGGAACTTGGGATTGGTTACATTTCAGACACCTTGAGCCTAGCTCCGTTGCTCTGCTGGCTCAAAGTGTGGTTAAACCCCGAATTGACTTTGAACCAAAAAATCCTAAGCGACTGTGCACGGTTGGACAATTCCAACAAAATTAAGTGGTTGACCTATGTTAAAAGCGGGCTAACTAAATTGGGGCGGCCTGAGCTATTTGAATCCCCGGAAAAGATACGAAAGGAGGATGTTCTATGGGTAAAAAATAACTTTAAGAAGTTGTTGTCTGCAGAACGGGAGGATTTAGAGCTGCAGAAACCTCTTGTAAGGGCTCATTTCTTAACAAAAACAAACATTTGTATTGAACCCTATTTGACATTAGTTAATATCCCATACCATCGCTGGCTCTTAACTAGGTTTCGTTTTAACTTAGTTCCATTTTTACTAGGTGATTTTTAGGAGTGGTGTAATCCAGAGTCTTCAACCCCCTGTAAGTGTGACAATTTTTCTACCCAGAATACCCTTCATTTTATGATGTTTTGCCCCTTTTATTCCATTATGCGGAATAAGTACTTAATTCCAATTCTGAAAGGGAAGGGTTTTATGCAGGTTAGACCAGCATTACTTTACCTGCAGTTATTAAGTTCACCATGGGATATTTTTAACATTGCCAGTTTTTTGGTCGCAGCCACGCGTTCCAAAAAGGTGAGAAACAGACTCCCGATATCTGACTGTCTAGATTTTTAAATGTTATAACGTAAACATAGCTGCGTACTTTTGTATGCTTGGTATATTGCACTTAGCACTTTTTTGGATGTACTTTTGCTTGAAGTGTTACCTCCAGCATATCCTACGATTGTATTGACTGATATGTTTGCGCTTTATTCCGTATGCGTCTTTTGCACCATGCATTAAGCACTTTATGTATCATGTGATAGGTAAAGTGTATACTTGCTTTTAGAACTTATTTGTATTTTGTTCCTTTTATACATGCCCAGAAACGTACTGTTTTTATTTTTGAAATCCTGTTTTAACTTGTTTAGTAATTCACCATGAGTTGGTAGATGATACCCCGTATCTTTAATTTGTAATTGTAATATAAGACTGATCGAATTGTTCACTTTTATGACATTAACTTGTCGAATAAAGTATCTGACTGACTGACTATGCTATGCTAGACAAAGCCAGATTGCATACTGAACTTTCAGTCGTGTATGGATGACATGATTTCCGTCAAGCTACTGGTGGTGCCATGGCTTTATTTAGGTTTTTGCGTGTGAACAACTTACAGAAGTCTTTTTCTGAGACCATAGAGATGTTAAGAGTTGTTATTACTGCACCCATGACAACAGCAGAGCCTGACAATATTTTTCCACACTGAAGAGAGTAAAAACATATTTGCAAAACACAATGACTCAAGTTAGACTTAATGCATTGGCCATGCTATCACTGGAAAAAGAGCTAATAAAGGAAATACCAGAATTCAACAAAAGAACAATCGAAAAGTTTGTTCATATTAAAGAATGATGAGCAAACTTTCAATATAAATCAAAAATATGAATCTGATGTGTGATCATAGTTTCAGGTGTTTATAGCTAGTTGTTTTGTTTGATAACATTAGGAAGTACTGTTGGCAACTTACTAATTTCATTTAATGTTCATACAGCTCCTGTACAGTAGATATGTATTACTATATGTCTGTTTATGTATCTGTGAATTTATATATATTTGTTTTCATATTTTATAATATAAAATAATGTTGTTGTTTGCATTTACAAATATCATATTGGCTTTGAAGGGATATTTCTTAAAATGTACATGTATTTATTTTCATAATTCTTTATTATGTAACCATTTTCCACTGTACTGACAGGCACAAGGGCCTGAGAGTGTCATGTAAAGTATTTAAAAATAAAAGTAAAAAGTTTTATTTTTGAACAATTCTTAGCCTGCTTACATATACAATTTTTGTTGTTTCTTTCTAAAATAAATTAAAGATTCTGAAAGGATATTTCTTATATTTTAAGCAATGCATATTAGTCTAATTTCATAATGTATTTTTATTTAGTGTTTTTCTAATGTACTGATGGACCTAAGGACTTTAGAGCGATATTTGAACTATTTTAAGGACAATATTTACTTCATTTAGTTTTTAGCAAAATTGCCTCGCTCATAAATACAAAACTTTTGCTGACTTGCTAAAAATTAAATGTTTGTTTCAAATGTAAATTTCTTATACTTGTAGCTATTTAATATTTCAGGAAGATTAGTTGGCAATCAACGTTAAATAGCTGATGCAGAAAAGGAAGTGGCCAGCCTGCGTAACCGGTATGAACAAAATTACAAGTGTGTTTCTTTGTGGACGTTTACAAACCTATCTTATGTGTTTTATATTGGAAAGGGTAGAGCCAAAGCAGTCTTTCCTAGTAACTGCCCTAGCCCGCTTCGGAAGTCAGACTTGCTTGGCAACCCAGAAAATCTAGGAAATATTTTGAGTGTTCCTTTATGAATGCCTATACGATCTGTAGTTTTAGTCCGTTTATCACAGCAGTAGTGCTGAAAATTGCACCAAAATACACCAATTTAAAAACAAATTCTCGGGGAGAGAACCCTCCTCATTGCCGTTATGCTCGCTTGTTTCACTCGCTGGCTAGCATTCGTTGATTCATTATGCTTACGGTCCACCAGATTCAAAATCCACCAGCCGCCACTGGTGGTTGTTTGGGTGTATGAGAGGTTATATAGGGGTATGAATGGTTGTGTGGATGATGTCATCAGTTATGTCATTTGAGATGTCATCAGTGATGTCACTGACCATTTCATTGATGTAATATGTGAGGTCATAAGCGGTGCATTGCAGGGGTGCAAATTATAGTTAGCTCAGGTAATTATAACTGCTGAATCTCACTGATTTTGTATGAGTGAAACATAAGCCTAACTATAATGTCCCTATAACCTTAAGGTAACTATAAATCACACCCACACCATGCACTGCTAATTACCCACATATTACATCACTCATGATATCTTCTATGACATCATATATAATATCACTGCAACATTTGCAGTGAAATTATTGATGAGAAAACTGTGCATGGCGGGCCGTGACTTATGGTTTCCTTAGGGCACATGCTATAGTTACTTGAGATAACTATAACTATGACTGCTCAATTTGTATGCTCTTGTGTGTGTAAAATCTGAACCTATCTATAACGTCACTGTAACCTTTGGTTTGTTCAGTGAATTTCATATATATATTTATATACACCAGCGACACTCTACATCTGCTCACCTCAAATGTCTGTTTTTCTATCAAAATCTTTAAGCATAGGATTAGCACAGTGCCATCCACGCCGAGATAGAAAAGGACAAAGTCTTTTGCCATTTGTACAGCAAAGTCTTTAAGCATAGGACTAGCACAGTGCTGTCCTTGCCGAGCTGTAAAATGACAAAAGCCAATTAACACTCCAGGCACAGTATTACAGCTTTGAGTTGGTAAAATACCAATCAAGCCAACCTGAAATGAGTAAAAGCAACCCCTGACACAGTGTTTCGCTCTAATTAGAGCTCTTCAGAGAGGTATAGCTTTGTCCAGACACAAGGGAGCACCAAGTATAAGTCAAAGATATATATATATATATATATATATATATATATATATATATATATATATATATATATATATATCACAAAGGTTGCCCTGGTGAGGAGGTCACTCCTGAAGGGGTGCTGCACACAGCCACCGGCGGCAGAAACGTTCAACCAGCCCTCCACATCTCGTAATGTGACTGCCATACGCGTTTCCAGCAATGAATGCTCTTGTTCACTGGCTCTCTTCAAACAAACAAGGAGAGCGGTTTGAAGTGGAACATGTATTTATTCAAATATATAGTCCCGCCCATGTGGGCGTCAGCAAAGCAGGGCATGCTGGTCTCTGTAGTACTGCCCATAGCTGCTTGGACAAAGGTTCCATCTAAAACCCGGTTGGGTATCGCTGTCCAAATTGAAGAGTACACAAAATAATGTTAACCCCAGTGGGCACGAAAAAATGAAGAGGCAGCTCACGGTCCTGTCAATATGAGCCCAGTAGCTAGGCCCCCTTCACTCCTGGCAGCGCTTGTCAATGTCAACGCTGCGGAGCCGCAAAGCAGCGGCGGGACCTCCTCGCGGCTAGGCTTGCCGCCATAAACAAAATCACAAAGGTTGCCCTGGTGAGGAGGTCACTCCTGAAGGGGTGCTGCACACAGCCACCGGCGGCAGAAACGTTCAACCAGCCCTCCACATCTCGTAATGTGACTGCCATACGCGTTTCGAGCAATGAATGCTCTTGTTCACTGGCTCTCTTCAAACAAACAAGGAGAGCGGTTTGAAGTGGAACATGTATTTATTCAAATATATAGTCCCGCCCATGTGGGCGTCAGCAAAGCAGGGCATGCTGGTCTCTGTAGTACTGCCCATAGCTGCTTGGACAAAGGTTCCATCTAAAACCCGGTTGGGTATCGCTGTCCAAATTGAAGAGTACACAAAATAATGTTAACCCCAGTGGGCACGAAAAAATGAAGAGGCAGCTCACGGTCCTGTCAATATGAGCCCAGTAGCTAGGCCCCCTTCACTCCTGGCAGCGCTTGTCAATGTCAACGCTGCGGAGCCGCAAAGCAGCGGCGGGACCTCCTCGCGGCTAGGCTTGCCGCCATAAACAAAATCACAAAGGTTGCCCTGGTGAGGAGGTCACTCCTGAAGGGGTGCTGCACACAGCCACCGGCGGCAGAAACGTTCAACCAGCCCTCCACATCTCGTAATGTGACTGCCATACGCGTTTCGAGCAATGAATGCTCTTGTTCACTGGCTCTCTTCAAACAAACAAGGAGAGCGGTTTGAAGTGGAACATGTATTTATTCAAATATATAGTCCCGCCCATGTGGGCGTCAGCAAAGCAGGGCATGCTGGTCTCTGTAGTACTGCCCATAGCTGCTTGGACAAAGGTTCCATCTAAAACCCGGTTGGGTATCGCTGTCCAAATTGAAGAGTACACAAAATAATGTTAACCCCAGTGGGCACGAAAAAATGAAGAGGCAGCTCACGGTCCTGTCAATATGAGCCCAGTAGCTAGGCCCCCTTCACTCCTGGCAGCGCTTGTCAATGTCAACGCTGCGGAGCCGCAAAGCAGCGGCGGGACCTCCTCGCGGCTAGGCTTGCTGCCATAAACAAAATCACAAAGGTTGCCCTGGTGAGGAGGTCACTCCTGAAGGGGTGCTGCACACAGCCACCGGCGGCAGAAACGTTCAACCAGCCCTCCACATCTCGTAATGTGACTGCCATACGCGTTTCGAGCAATGAATGCTCTTGTTCACTGGCTCTCTTCAAACAAACAAGGAGAGCGGTTTGAAGTGGAACATGTATTTATTCAAATATATAGTCCCGCCCATGTGGGCGTCAGCAAAGCAGGGCATGCTGGTCTCTGTAGTACTGCCCATAGCTGCTTGGACAAAGGTTCCATCTAAAACCCGGTTGGGTATCGCTGTCCAAATTGAAGAGTACACAAAATAATGTTAACCCCAGTGGGCACGAAAAAATGAAGAGGCAGCTCACGGTCCTGTCAATATGAGCCCAGTAGCTAGGCCCCCTTCACTCCTGGCAGCGCTTGTCAATGTCAACGCTGCGGAGCCGCAAAGCAGCGGCGGGACCTCCTCGCGGCTAGGCTTGCCGCCATAAACAAAATCACAAAGGTTGCCCTGGTGAGGAGGTCACTCCTGAAGGGGTGCTGCACACAGCCACCGGCGGCAGAAACGTTCAACCAGCCCTCCACATCTCGTAATGTGACTGCCATACGCGTTTCGAGCAATGAATGCTCTTGTTCACTGGCTCTCTTCAAACAAACAAGGAGAGCGGTTTGAAGTGGAACATGTATTTATTCAAATATATAGTCCCGCCCATGTGGGCGTCAGCAAAGCAGGGCATGCTGGTCTCTGTAGTACTGCCCATAGCTGCTTGGACAAAGGTTCCATCTAAAACCCGGTTGGGTATCGCTGTCCAAATTGAAGAGTACACAAAATAATGTTAACCCCAGTGGGCACGAAAAAATGAAGAGGCAGCTCACGGTCCTGTCAATATGAGCCCAGTAGCTAGGCCCCCTTCACTCCTGGCAGCGCTTGTCAATGTCAACGCTGCGGAGCCGCAAAGCAGCGGCGGGACCTCCTCGCGGCTAGGCTTGCCGCCATAAACAAAATCACAAAGGTTGCCCTGGTGAGGAGGTCACTCCTGAAGGGGTGCTGCACACAGCCACCGGCGGCAGAAACGTTCAACCAGCCCTCCACATCTCGTAATGTGACTGCCATACGCGTTTCGAGCAATGAATGCTCTTGTTCACTGGCTCTCTTCAAACAAACAAGGAGAGCGGTTTGAAGTGGAACATGTATTTATTCAAATATATAGTCCCGCCCATGTGGGCGTCAGCAAAGCAGGGCATGCTGGTCTCTGTAGTACTGCCCATAGCTGCTTGGACAAAGGTTCCATCTAAAACCCGGTTGGGTATCGCTGTCCAAATTGAAGAGTACACAAAATAATGTTAACCCCAGTGGGCACGAAAAAATGAAGAGGCAGCTCACGGTCCTGTCAATATGAGCCCAGTAGCTAGGCCCCCTTCACTCCTGGCAGCGCTTGTCAATGTCAACGCTGCGGAGCCGCAAAGCAGCGGCGGGACCTCCTCGCGGCTAGGCTTGCCGCCATAAACAAAATCACAAAGGTTGCCCTGGTGAGGAGGTCACTCCTGAAGGGGTGCTGCACACAGCCACCGGCGGCAGAAACGTTCAACCAGCCCTCCACATCTCGTAATGTGACTGCCATACGCGTTTCGAGCAATGAATGCTCTTGTTCACTGGCTCTCTTCAAACAAACAAGGAGAGCGGTTTGAAGTGGAACATGTATTTATTAAAATATATAGTCCCGCCCATGTGGGCGTCAGCAAAGCAGGGCATGCTGGTCTCTGTAGTACTGCCCATAGCTGCTTGGACAAAGGTTCCATCTAAAACCCGGTTGGGTATCGCTGTCCAGCCGCGAAGATGCCCTGCCGCTACAGCGGTTCCTCGGTGCTTGCATTTACGAGTGCTCTGAGGAACGGAGGGTGCCGTTGTCAGCGGTACATATTGGCTGAGGAGCAATGACGCTGGAAATGCTTTCAACACCATTTGGTTTTATTAACTTTGTACATTTCAACCGATGGAATGAGGAACGGAACCCACTTGGGAACCCACTTGGGATTATATTTGGCATCAAGTCCACGAGACATTTAATGGACTACATAGACCATAAAGCCATTTTGATGACGCTCATTGGGGCGGGACTTGAATTTAAATAAATAGTTTCAGCCAAGCAAAGGCCGTTTTCCTCATTTCTTCAGCCAGTGATCAAGAGCACAGGGTGTGCTCGAAACGCGTATGGCAGCTTATTTGGAAGGCATTGAGCACTGCTGCTATCTCGGCTGCCGCTGATGTTTGTGTGTACCAACCCTCCGTGTGTGGTGTCTTCTATGGGGCAACCTTGGTTTTTGTGATGTATAGCGGCCTGTCCAGCCGCGAAGATGCCCTGCCGCTACAGCGGTTCCTCGGTGCTTGCATTTACGAGTGCTCTGAGGAACGGAGGGTGCCGTTGTCAGCGGTACATATTGGCTGAGGAGCAATGACGCTGGAAATGCTTTCAACACCATTTGGTTTTATTAACTTTGTACATTTCAACCGATGGAATGAGGAACGGAACCCACTTGGGAACCCACTTGGGATTATATTTGGCATCAAGTCCACGAGACATTTAATGGACTACATAGACCATAAAGCCATTTTGATGACGCTCATTGGGGCGGGACTTGAATTTAAATAAATAGTTTCAGCCAAGCAAAGGCCGTTTTCCTCATTTCTTCAGCCAGTGATCAAGAGCACAGGGTGTGCTCGAAACGCGTATGGCAGCTTATTTGGAAGGCATTGAGCACTGCTGCTATCTCGGCTGCCGCTGATGTTTGTGTGTACCAACCCTCCGTGTGTGGTGTCTTCTATGGGGCAACCTTGGTTTTTGTGATGTATAGCGGCCTGTCCAGCCGCGAAGATGCCCTGCCGCTACAGCGGTTCCTCGGTGCTTGCATTTACGAGTGCTCTGAGGAACGGAGGGTGCCGTTGTCAGCGGTACATATTGGCTGAGGAGCAATGACGCTGGAAATGCTTTCAACACCATTTGGTTTTATTAACTTTGTACATTTCAACCGATGGAATGAGGAACGGAACCCACTTGGGAACCCACTTGGGATTATATTTGGCATCAAGTCCACGAGACATTTAATGGACTACATAGACCATAAAGCCATTTTGATGACGCTCATTGGGGCGGGACTTGAATTTAAATAAATAGTTTCAGCCAAGCAAAGGCCGTTTTCCTCATTTCTTCAGCCAGTGATCAAGAGCACAGGGTGTGCTCGAAACGCGTATGGCAGCTTATTTGGAAGGCATTGAGCACTGCTGCTATCTCGGCTGCCGCTGATGTTTGTGTGTACCAACCCTCCGTGTGTGGTGTCTTCTATGGGGCAACCTTGGTTTTTGTGATGTATAGCGGCCTGTCCAGCCGCGAAGATGCCCTGCCGCTACAGCGGTTCCTCGGTGCTTGCATTTACGAGTGCTCTGAGGAACGGAGGGTGCCGTTGTCAGCGGTACATATTGGCTGAGGAGCAATGACGCTGGAAATGCTTTCAACACCATTTGGTTTTATTAACTTTGTACATTTCAACCGATGGAATGAGGAACGGAACCCACTTGGGAACCCACTTGGGATTATATTTGGCATCAAGTCCACGAGACATTTAATGGACTACATAGACCATAAAGCCATTTTGATGACGCTCATTGGGGCGGGACTTGAATTTAAATAAATAGTTTCAGCCAAGCAAAGGCCGTTTTCCTCATTTCTTCAGCCAGTGATCAAGAGCACAGGGTGTGCTCGAAACGCGTATGGCAGCTTATTTGGAAGGCATTGAGCACTGCTGCTATCTCGGCTGCCGCTGATGTTTGTGTGTACCAACCCTCCGTGTGTGGTGTCTTCTATGGGGCAACCTTGGTTTTTGTGATGTATAGCGGCCTGTCCAGCCGCGAAGATGCCCTGCCGCTACAGCGGTTCCTCGGTGCTTGCATTTACGAGTGCTCTGAGGAACGGAGGGTGCCGTTGTCAGCGGTACATATTGGCTGAGGAGCAATGACGCTGGAAATGCTTTCAACACCATTTGGTTTTATTAACTTTGTACATTTCAACCGATGGAATGAGGAACGGAACCCACTTGGGAACCCACTTGGGATTATATTTGGCATCAAGTCCACGAGACATTTAATGGACTACATAGACCATAAAGCCATTTTGATGACGCTCATTGGGGCGGGACTTGAATTTAAATAAATAGTTTCAGCCAAGCAAAGGCCGTTTTCCTCATTTCTTCAGCCAGTGATCAAGAGCACAGGGTGTGCTCGAAACGCGTATGGCAGCTTATTTGGAAGGCATTGAGCACTGCTGCTATCTCGGCTGCCGCTGATGTTTGTGTGTACCAACCCTCCGTGTGTGGTGTCTTCTATGGGGCAACCTTGGTTTTTGTGATGTATAGCGGCCTGTCCAGCCGCGAAGATGCCCTGCCGCTACAGCGGTTCCTCGGTGCTTGCATTTACGAGTGCTCTGAGGAACGGAGGGTGCCGTTGTCAGCGGTACATATTGGCTGAGGAGCAATGACGCTGGAAATGCTTTCAACACCATTTGGTTTTATTAACTTTGTACATTTCAACCGATGGAATGAGGAACGGAACCCACTTGGGAACCCACTTGGGATTATATTTGGCATCAAGTCCACGAGACATTTAATGGACTACATAGACCATAAAGCCATTTTGATGACGCTCATTGGGGCGGGACTTGAATTTAAATAAATAGTTTCAGCCAAGCAAAGGCCGTTTTCCTCATTTCTTCAGCCAGTGATCAAGAGCACAGGGTGTGCTCGAAACGCGTATGGCAGCTTATTTGGAAGGCATTGAGCACTGCTGCTATCTCGGCTGCCGCTGATGTTTGTGTGTACCAACCCTCCGTGTGTGGTGTCTTCTATGGGGCAACCTTGGTTTTTGTGATGTATAGCGGCCTGTCCAGCCGCGAAGATGCCCTGCCGCTACAGCGGTTCCTCGGTGCTTGCATTTACGAGTGCTCTGAGGAACGGAGGGTGCCGTTGTCAGCGGTACATATTGGCTGAGGAGCAATGACGCTGGAAATGCTTTCAACACCATTTGGTTTTATTAACTTTGTACATTTCAACCGATGGAATGAGGAACGGAACCCACTTGGGAACCCACTTGGGATTATATTTGGCATCAAGTCCACGAGACATTTAATGGACTACATAGACCATAAAGCCATTTTGATGACGCTCATTGGGGCGGGACTTGAATTTAAATAAATAGTTTCAGCCAAGCAAAGGCCGTTTTCCTCATTTCTTCAGCCAGTGATCAAGAGCACAGGGTGTGCTCGAAACGCGTATGGCAGCTTATTTGGAAGGCATTGAGCACTGCTGCTATCTCGGCTGCCGCTGATGTTTGTGTGTACCAACCCTCCGTGTGTGGTGTCTTCTATGGGGCAACCTTGGTTTTTGTGATGTATAGCGGCCTGTCCAGCCGCGAAGATGCCCTGCCGCTACAGCGGTTCCTCGGTGCTTGCATTTACGAGTGCTCTGAGGAACGGAGGGTGCCGTTGTCAGCGGTACATATTGGCTGAGGAGCAATGACGCTGGAAATGCTTTCAACACCATTTGGTTTTATTAACTTTGTACATTTCAACCGATGGAATGAGGAACGGAACCCACTTGGGAACCCACTTGGGATTATATTTGGCATCAAGTCCACGAGACATTTAATGGACTACATAGACCATAAAGCCATTTTGATGACGCTCATTGGGGCGGGACTTGAATTTAAATAAATAGTTTCAGCCAAGCAAAGGCCGTTTTCCTCATTTCTTCAGCCAGTGATCAAGAGCACAGGGTGTGCTCGAAACGCGTATGGCAGCTTATTTGGAAGGCATTGAGCACTGCTGCTATCTCGGCTGCCGCTGATGTTTGTGTGTACCAACCCTCCGTGTGTGGTGTCTTCTATGGGGCAACCTTGGTTTTTGTGATATATATATATATATATATATAATTACAAAGTTCACTACGTAGTGGTAAGCCCACGGTATCTGCATTCAACAATCCCAAAGGAAAAACACAGAGCACTAACGGGTGGACATTCCAATACTTCTTCAATGCCAGTATACGCGTTTCAGCTTTCGCCTTCCTCAGTACCAGCAATCAAACAATGTAGTATTACAATCATGCTTTTAAATTCAGTGATAACATTTCCATTGGATGATTATTAGCTCCACACAAAAGAGGACTGCTGACTTTCTTGATATTCACTATTAATGGCAGCCATGCGTGTGTGTGTTTTTATCATATGACAGCATTTTCACAGTGCTTAAATTACCATCACAGATTGAATTTGAGGTAAATGATTCCTTGTTTCCTTCAATGGCTGCGATGCACTGTGAGTGTTTGTTGTTAAAATTAACCCTGGGCGTAGTTCGCGTAGTCACGCTACACGAAGCTACGCGAAGATTTTCTTGCACTACGCGTAGCTTCGAAAGCGTGCGTAGTTGCTTGGGGCGCCCGTTTGCCATGCCTTTTTCTTGTTCGGGAGCGTGTTGTGTGTGTTCGGGGAGCTGTTTGCATGCTCGGGAGATAACATCTCGCGATCTTACCCATGCGGTCGCCAATGGGCGCGGCCATATTGTTTTTCAATTGTCCCGCCCGCTCGCGATGCTTTATTTCCTGTTCCGGGTCGCGTATAGCATGTTCGCGATGCGCATGTCATGTTCGGGAGTGCATTTTACTTGTTCGCGACGATTATTGCATGTTCGCGAGAAATATCGCGCAAACTTACCCACGCGGTCGCGAATGGGCGCGGCCATCTTGTTTTTCACTCTATGCTATGGTTCTGGGCCTACTTTTCTATCCTCCCTTAATCTTTGGAATCCTTAGTTCTTTACACATTTTTTCTGACTTTTTTTAGTTATCATCCATCTCTCTCTTTCCCTAAGTTTATATTTTGCATTTTATTTCTACTTTTACTGTCTTTTTTTTACTTTTATTACTTCTTTCTTACTTCTTCCCCCTAACTTTTTTTTCCCTTCTAACTTTTCTTTTCCGCCTCCCACCCACCCCAGAACCATGGCCAAGGACACATCTAGCTCTAGCGCATCAAAGGGCAAGGGGCCTGCGCCCAAGAGCCGCCTGCCTTGTGGCAGAATGCGTCCTGCAGGGCTGCAGTCCCGGCAACTTGTTGGTGAGGCGGAGGTGGCCGCCCTTGTTTTTTTCATCCAGCGCCACCTCCCCTTGACCTTGGCAGCAGGCGGCAGGCCCGGCTCCGGGTACGCTACCCAGGAGCGTCACCGTCAGTGGGCGAAGGTACGCCGGGCAGTGTTCCGGTGCTCAGGGGTCCGGCGCACCCATAATCAGCTGGCCCACCGGTGGTCTGACATCCTGGACCGGGAGCAGGACCTGTTGGACCGGCTAGGTGTCGAGGTCGTTGGGCTTGGTGAGTAACTTAGAATAGGTATTGTTGTGTATACATTTTTGACGAATAACAAGATTACTGCTGCTAACGCGTTGCTGGTAAATTGCATTTCAAAATCTTCTGTGATTGAAGGACCCAGGTGCTCGGTGCTACTCTTACTTGTTTACAACTTTGCGCTAGCTTGTGCTGATTAATAAAAGAGTTTATTTTAGAGAACTGAAGTTAGGTAATGCTATTGCTAGAGAGACTCTAGTCCTTCCATTGTCCTCCTGTGAAATAGTGGTGGATGGATATTGGATACTAGGTTTAGTTAGTATTAGTTAATAATTGTTTTACGGTCTGCGTGACGCCTCCTCTGTCACTGAATGCTGCTTACCCCAGTCCTCCGTAGAACCTTTTGTAGTTTGTTTAGTGAGTGGTAGGCTTAGCAGGGTCAGTCAGTAGCAGAACTAGATCAGATGCAACCAACCCACAATTTGGTGTATGTATGCACACATTTATGCATGTGTCCTCCATCTCATCTATGCATTTGATGGCTAAAAGAAATGGAAATGCAGACTTGGTGAACAATTGGCCCATCTGGAATAGGTGGTCTAGGTCAGGTGGTACTTACTAGGCTTTGTTAGTATTTGTAATCAAAATGATTATGGAACACTGGAGTGTTCATAAATAAGTAGACGATCCGTGAATCCAGCAAGCAGCCCAGTAGTCGATCCATCTGATTAGATAGGTCAATTTTATTGCAATTGTTGTTTCCTAAAATGTTTTTTGACTTATTTTTCCAAATGATTTATTTGTTTCACAGCACTCCTTAATGTTTGTCTCTTTCTTTATTATATCTTACATGAACATCAGCACCACCCAGGGGCAAGAAGACAGGGTCCGAGTCGGCAGGACAACATCAACCAGGAGAGGACCGCTCGTCTACCGAGGCTCCTGCTGCTGGCCCCAGTAAGTCCTCGTGGTTAATATTAATAATTACATTTCCCTAACTTTTACTGCATCTTTTTTTTCCGAACTATAAATTATGGTTCCACTTTCTAATTCTATTTTTTACAAAAGCTTCTTTGACCTTGACTATCTGTTTCCAAATTCTGGTTACCCCTGCCTCTAACTAAGTTCCTTCTAACTGCCTCTGCTATGACTCTCTGTACTACTACTACTACTACAATTATTCTGTCTGTAGCTAAGCTTGCACAGTTGGCCACTCTTTATTGAAGGTTTTCTTTGGAATAATAAAACTCAAATTGACCAATAGCTCTAGCCACTGTGTCCTGTCCTTTGGGTTGTCCTCTTCTTGTCTTCTTAATGTTGAGGCTTTGACAATTCCCACCAACAAAATGCCCAACCAGATATTTGACTAGTATTTTGGATCGGATAGTACTTACTACTACTGTTGTAGTGATTCTGCAGAGCCACATACAGAACTATGCACAACAAAATAGGATGTTGGTGATGGGAGGTTGGACCTTACTCATCACACCTCAGTCAAAAGAACCCAGGATCCCCTGACCGACTAGCTATAGTGTCTCACATTAGGTCCCACTCCCAACCCCCCACACAAAGAAGATACACAATGATGATGACTGAGACAGACAACCCAGAACATAATAACACCCTTTTGCTCACTCACTTGTGTAAGTCCACCCCACCACACCAAATACCACAGAGTATATGGGTAAGTTCAAAAGGTTTATTTGAAATAAGTAACAAGCTCTGTACGTCGTTATATTAAATTTTACTATAGCCATCGTCAACAGCAAAAAGCATAAGATTAAAACAGTAAACATTTACAAGTGCAGGACAACAAGAACAAGACAAAAGATCTGTGTGAATTCTGGAACACCCCTCACCGTAGAACGTAGAAATACTGGTTACATCATGCATCATAAGCTCTGCAAATCACTGGTTTGTAGAAGGGAATCTTCCGCCTATTATGAGAAAAATGCTGCGCGTTAGATAGTATACTGCAATAATGCAAGCATTTCGCAGTCATGGCAAAAAGTGTAACATGTACATGTGATGGCTAAGCAATTCGGACTAACCAAACTCCATAACAAAGTGGCTTGTTTTTCGACCTCTTCACTTGTACGCAACCGTCATGTGGCCTCAAAGGCGTCTACTGCACATGTCAATAAGCTTCAAAGTATATTTAAACATGCGCAGAAAGAGTAGTAGACATGATGAATTACACATGGCTCAGGCTAACTTTCAAAAGAGTAGAGTAGGACTAGATGACCCTAGGAACCATATAACAGTAATAGTATCTGTCTACTGACTGTACTACTCTAGTGCTGATGTATGTTGTATTAACTTTTTTTTCAATCTTCCAAGTGAACACTAATAAAATAGGGGGAGGTTTCCAGGCATCTAAAAATGTGTAATGTTTTTTCTAGGCATACTACCAACCACTAGTGCCGGCGGGGCCAGCGGCGATGCGGCCATTCCGGAGGGGGCTGGAGAACAGGCGGCACCTGCAGGAGCTACAGAGGGGGAGCCAGCAGCAGTGGCGGGTGGTGGTAAGTTATATTTATTACTTCTGATGGATACATCTGCCAGTGGATTCCTCACCTTGTGAATATCCCCTGCGCCAGCAACATTCGGAAACTTTTGTAGCAGTCCATGCCGATGCGGTCGAAGACGACGTCACAGAGGCACGGCTCCGCTCGCGACTCCGCTGACGTCACCGGCTCCATAAGAAGACCTCGTCGGCGTGATGACGTCAGTTCCCTTTTTTCCGCGCCGTCGACGCCAACGGATTTCGGGAATCGCTGTTGGTAGCTTCATTGTTACTTGTGTTTTCTCTGGATTTTCTCGGTTTCTCTTTCAAGGATGTCGACAAGGAAGTCGGGTTTCAAGCCTTGTCGTGAGTGCGGCAAACACATGTCGATCACTGATCCACATGAGGACTGTGTGTGGTGCTTGTCTTCTGACCACGATGTGGATGGTTGTTCCAGTTGCCGCAAGATGAGCTCGAAGGCTCTCAAGGAAAGGGAAGCCAAGCTCTTCATCGCAAGGATGAAAAAGGAGAAGAGAGGAAGAAGGAAGTCGAGGACGAGGTCGAGGTCTCGATCGAGGTCGGCGTCGAAGTCGACTTCGGGGCATGCTTCGCGAGCCAAGAAGCATAAGAAGAAGAGGAGGCACTCTTCTCGACGCCACTCGGACAAGAGTTCGGCTCCGAAGTCGAAGTCTCCATCTCGACGTTGGAGGGACTCTGTGTCTCCTTCTCCTCTGCCGGATTCGCCTTCTGGTCCTTCTTCTCCAGTTGCTTCCCTGGCTCCGGCTTCTCCGGCGCCGGCTCAGACTCCGACGCCGGTTCCATCTCCGGCTCCGGTTCCATCTCCGGATCCATCTCCGGCCCCGGTTGAAGATCTTCAAGTCCCGGGTGAGCCTGCGACGCCGTTGATTCCACCGTCGGCGCCGGTTGGCCCGAGTCCGGTGATGACTGACCAGTACCCTGCTTTCCCTGGTCCAGGTCAGGACCCCTCGCATTATTTAAATGCCATGTACGGGGTATTCGCTAGAGCCATGTACACCACTGGTGCACCTGCGGGTCCGATGGGTCCAATGGCGTTTAATTTGGGGGTGCCGCAAGTCTATCCACAGGTCCCCTTTATGCCGTTCTTTCCGGCGACGCCGTCTTGGCATCTACCGGCGCCGAGGACGTCGACGCCGCTTCCATCTTCACCGGCGCCGACTCGACCTCGTTCGACGCCGGCTGCTCCTGCGGATCCGCGTTCGACGCCGGCGCCGTCGGATTCGAACACGGCGCCGCCGATGGTACGGATTCAGTCCATAAGGGAGGCTCAGAGGGTGATTGATGAGCGGAGGTACCTTCTGGAGGAAGCAGAGGAAGGAGAGCTGGTGGAGTTGGATGAAGTGTTCGAGGAGCTTAAGGAAGCTAGTGGGCTGGATTTGTCTCCTGAGTGGGAGATTACTCCTCCGTCTGATGAACCCTCCAAAGATGTGGCTCCGTATCATGCGGTAATCAGAAAAGCTGCGGAACTGCTTGATCTCCAGTTGCCAACAGCGGAGTTTAAATCAAACATTTTGACTGAGGTGTTACATTCTCCTACGGCAGTTTCTGAACCTTTGTTACCTTTTAATGAGGCCATTATTGACCCTGTGTTGGAGGTGTGGCGTAAGCCTTTTTCTGCTCCTGCAGTCTCCAAGACAGTTGCTAGGAGGTATAGGGCAGCTCCAGGGGATCCTGAATTCTTGACATCGCATCCATCACCTGAGAGCCTGGTGATTCAGGCGGCTTGCTCAGGGAAATCCAAGGGTGCTTTTCCTCAGGTTCCGGGGGACAGAGAGGCTAAAAGCTTGGATCAATCGGCCAAAAAGGTCTTTTCATTGGCCAGCATGGCTCTGAAGTCAACGAATGCCACATGCCTTTTAGGACGTTATGTACATGCACTTATGGATTCTGCTAAAAAGCTGGTGCCAAAACTATCTGAGGAGGATAGGATTGGTTTTCAGGAGATCTTGACTGATGCCCAGGCAGCAGCACGCTAGGTGATCCAAAGTGGGTTGGAGACGGCGGATTCAGTGGCAAGGGTCATGGGATCTTCTGTCGCCACTAGGAGGAATGCGTGGCTGAAGTCTTCGGAGTTTTCCCAGGATGTGCAGTCGACTCTGTTGGACTTGCCATTTGATGGATCTGGCTTGTTTGGCAAGAAGGCAGATGCTGCTCTTGAATGTTTCAAGGAGAGCAAGGCAACGGCTAAGTCTCTGGGCCTTCAGTCCCAGTCGAGCGGGTCTTTTAAAAGGTACAGAGGGTTCGGAAGGGCATCCTTTCGATCCTACAGACAGACTCAGCAGCAGCAACGGCAGCAGCAAGGTTCCTCGTCTAGAGGATTCAGAGGTAGAATTAGGGGTCGCACACGTGGCCGTCAACTCTCCTCCTCCTCAGCCCCTCCCACCACCGCAAAGCAGCCCTAGATCCACCATTCCGGATCATGTTGGTCCTGTGGGGGGGGCCGGCTTACCCATTTTCTACAAGATTGGGAATCTGTAACCACAGATCTCTGGGTTCTGGATCTTGTAGAAAATGGGTACGTCCTTCCCTTTCGGGAATTCCCGCCAAACTACCCTCCTTGTCAAGGGGCTTGCTCGGAGGACCACCGTCTTCTACTGCAGGAGGAAGTCCTGAAGTTGTTTCAAAAAGGTGCGATAGAGGTGGTTCCAGAGCAGGAGAGGGGTCAGGGATGCTACTCCCGGTATTTCCTGATTCCGAAAAAGGACGGCAGATTGCGTCCGATATTGGACCTCAGAATCTTGAATCTTTTTCTAAAACAGGAGAAGTTCAAGATGCTCACCCTTGCTCAGGTTCTTCAAGCGCTGAATCAGGAGGACTGGATGGTGTCGATCGACTTGCAGGATGCGTATTTTCACATCCCCATCCTGAAGTCGCACAGGAAGTATCTCCGGTTTACGGTAGGATCGAAACATTATCAGTTTGCGGTCCTTCCGTTTGGTCTTACTACTGCACCCCGAGTCTTCACGAAGGTGATGGCAGTGGTGGCAGCCCATCTCAGAAGGTCGGGGATCTCGGTTTTCCCCTATCTGGACGACTGGCTGATAAAAGCGGAGTCGCCAGAGAAGGTGCTACATCATCTGCAGGATACAACTCAGCTGTTGTACAAATTGGGTTTCTCGATAAACGTGCCCAAATCTCACCTGGTGCCCTCTCAGCGCAGCCTGTTCATAGGTGCGGTACTGGACACTACTGTGTGTCGAGCATTCCCTCCTCCTCAAAGGATTCTCGACATACAGGAAATGATTCCTTTGTTTTACAATGGAGCGGTCGTTCCAGTTCTGAAAGTCCTTCGCATGCTCGGCCTGTTAGCTTCCTGCATTCTGTTGGTCAACCATGCACGCTGGCACATGAGGGTGCTCCAGTGGTGCCTCCGCAGGCAGTGGTATCAGCACAAGGGAGATCTCAGGGAGTCTGTGAGGATCTCCAGAGAAGCTGCGGCGGATCTGTCTTGGTGGAGCGTGGAGGGCAATCTGTCTCAAGGAAAGCCCTTTCATCTACCTCCATCGGTGGCCACGGTGATTACGGATGCATCCACTTTAGGGTGGGGTGCTCATCTGGGGGATCTGGAGATCAAGGGTCTTTGGTCTCCAGAGGAAAGGTTGCTTCACATCAACCTTCTGGAATTGCGGGCGATTCGTTTAGCACTCAAGGCCTTTCTCCCTTCCCTTCGCGGTCAGTCTGTTCAAGTCCTGACGGACAACACTACCGTGATGTGGTATATCAACAAACAGGGAGGAGTGGGTTCTCTTTGTCTCTGCAGAGAGGCCCTGCGTCTATTGTCCTGGGCTCAGGACCATCAGATTTGTCTGATGGCAAATCATCTGGCCGGGGTTCTGAACGTACATGCGGACAGTCTCAGTCGGCAGTTCTCCGCCGACCACGAGTGGAGGCTTCATCCAGAGGTAGTTCGTCACGTCTTTCGGATGTGGGGAACTCCTCGGGTGGACCTGTTCGCCACTCACGAGAATGCTCACTGCCCGTCATTCTGCAGTCTCCAGTATCCGATGCAGGGAGCGTTGGGGAACGCGTTTCAGTTGAGTTGGGGCTCACGACTCCTTTACACGTTTCCTCCCATACCCTTGATTCCTCGGGTTCTGAGGAAGATTTGCCAAGACCGGGCCCAAGTCATATTGGTCGCCCCGGATTGGCCAAGAAGGGTGTGGTATTTAGATCTTCTCCACCTCTCCTCGTGCCCTCCGCTCTGTCTCCCTCTTAGGGCAGACCTCCTCTCGCAGTCGAAGGGGCAGGTTCTACACCCCCACCTCCAGAGCTTACACCTTCATGCCTGGAGATTGAACGGGGCAACCTGAATTATTTTTCTCTCCCACCTGATGTGGTGGATGTAATTTTGTCTGCCAGACGTCATTCCACCAAATCTATATATTCCTATAGGTGGTCTAAATTTGTTCTCTGGTGTGGAGAGAAGTCAATTGATCCTTTGAAGGCTCGTCTATCTAACATTCTACAGTTTGCCCTTTTTCTTGCTCAGCAAGGCTTTGCTGTGGCCACTGTAAAATGGTACTTATCGGCTTTGTCGGCTTTCCTTGCTTGCCGGATCAGCCGTCATTATTCAAATCACCTACTGTTCTTCATTTTCTTAAGGGCATCACAAACAGATTTCCTCCTACTCCCTTTATTGTGCCTCAATGGGACTTAAACCTTGTCTTGACTTATCTTATGGGTTCTCCCTTCGAGCCCTTACACAAGTGTCCCTTGAGACTGTTGTCTTTTAAGACAGTTTTCCTCATTGCAATCACCTCGGCAAGGAGGGCAAGTGAGCTTCAAGCTCTTAGTTCCAAACCCCCGTTTTTGACCATTCATGCTGAAAGAATGGTTCTCAGGACCAGGGCTGCATTTTTGCCTAAGGTGGTAACTCCCTTCCATCTGGGGCAATCCATTACCCTTCCTTCCTTCTATCCTCCCCGTCACCCTTCCAAGGAGGAGGAGAGGACCCTAAGAGGGCGGTGAGCTTCTACCTGGACAGGACAAAGGACTTCAGAGTTGATGACCAGCTCTTCGTGGGCTTTGTTGGCTGCAGGAAAGGTCGAGCGGTGCACAAGCGCACCCCTTCCAGGTGGATTGTCTTGTGCATCAAGATATGCTACTCTTTGGCTGGTAAGGAACCTCCAGAGGGTTTAATGGCTCATTCCACTGGAGCAAAGTCTTCCACTTCTGCTTTGTCTAGGGGTGTTCCTGTGGAGGACATTTGTAGGGCGGCAACTTGGGCCTCCCTCCACACCTTTGCGAAACATTATTGCTTAGACACTGAGGTGAGGAGGGACGGACACTTTGCTCGATCCGTCCTTCAGGACTTTCTGATATAGATGGGTGGACACCCTCCTCCGGGAGTGGGACTGCTGTGGGAATCTATTCACAAGGTGAGGAATCCACTGGCAGATATATCCATCAGAAGAACAAGTTACTTACCTTCGGTAACGCTTTTTCTGGTGGATACAGTATCTGCCTGTGGATTCCTCACTGACCCACCCGCCTCCCTGTTGTCCACCCTTGTATACCTTTAGTATATGATGGTGTTTCATGTACATTTATTACTTTCAAAGGCATTGTGTGGTTTCTTTTGCCTTTCTGGTTATTCTCCACACTGTGTGTGTTACTTTGTATATTGTGTACTGTGTATGCTATGTATATATTGCTGTCAGTCCGTCCGTGTGCCTCGAAGGCACGGAAAAAAGGGCGGTGACGTCAGCGGAGTCGCGAGCGGAGCCGTGCCTCTGTGACGTCATCTTCGACCTCATCGGCGTGGTCTGCTACAAAAGTTTCCGAATGTTGCTGGCGCAGGGGATATTCACAAGGTGAGGAATCCACAGGCAGATACTGTATCCACCAGAAAAAGGGTTACCGAAGGTAAGTAACTTGTTTTTCTTGACATTACTACTAGATGGAAGTGTGTTCACTACTTCACTCACTGTACTGTGCGACTTATTAAGTTGTAGTGAACACTATACAACGGTTGAAGAAGACACCCTTTACTTAGCATTAGCAGCGAAGAGTTGAGTAACCAACTCAGGTGTGAAGGTTTTATGGAGAAGACAAACTCAGATCAGATGACCTTGATGGATGTGTTGAACAAAGAGGGAAAGAAGGGTGGAAGGACGGGTGAGATAATATGACTGACTGGCAGAGAAGGATATGTTGGAAGCAGGCATAGGTGGCTGATAGTAATCAGATCAGATGCATGGGTTGTTGAAGGATGGGTGGAAGGTGAAAGAGGATGCCTGCCTGGGTGGGCGACACAGTATGGGTGGATAGTACTATGTTGTTTGATTCAAACTCAAAGCCAAGGCAAGCAAGGAAGGAGCGGACGGATGGGTGGTTGTTGGTGAAACCAACTAAGGTTTGTTAAGAGATATATAAAAAAGAATGATAGACATTTACTTTAATGGATGCATGCGTGGATGTACTATCATCAATAGACAGCATAGGTGGAGACTGTCACTGGAGAGTCTTACTTTGAAGAAAATGTAAAAGAAACTGCACCAGAGTAGCAAAGCGGAGAGGAATATAAGTAGTATTTTCAGAATACAGTTGACTCGCAGTAGTTTGCAAGCACATCTTATATATATATATTATCAAGCCGAAGCACCTTCCTCTGACTTTGAGGACCACTCCCTACCTATGTTAATGTATTTTCGATTGTGTCAGCCAGCCCACAAAGGGTGGCCTATCTCTTGGTTACACAATCAATGAAAGCAAAGTACCCTATGCAGTAGCGGTCGGTGGTGGGAGTGCTGGCGGGCGGTGACATGGGGAGAGGCAGGGTGGGTGGGAAGTAAACTATGTATTACGGCCAAATACAGGTAAGTAAACATAAAAATAAATAAAATGATTTTCATTGTGCGCACTGCACCGCCAAATGTGATGCAGTGCGTGCAACAAAATTTGTTTTATTTATTTATATGTATTGTTTAATTACCTGTGATTGTCCGTAATCCATAGTTTACTACCCCCACCCTGCACCTTCCCACGTCACCGCCCGACAGCACTCCCACCACCGACCGCTACTGACCTGATGTCGTATTACCATCTATAATATAAGCAATGATCATTGGATCCGATAAATAATCAGCCTTTTTGTAGTACCCAGGGCAGGATGAAAGTGAAATTGAGCAATTACCCTCATGTAACAGACAGAGTTTGGCCAGTGTCACCCGTAATACAAACATATGATCTTCCCCACCTGCAGACAGTAGTAGTAAATAAAACTAACGTGAGTCTGCATCATGTGACTCATATCTGTTTCTCTTGGGTGCAAGCTTAGCTGACTGAGCTGGCATGCCGGCTACAACAAGGTTATGTAATTTCGCTAAACTAGAGATAAGAACAAGACGACTGGTGTGTACTGGAGTACATAGTGCTAGTATAATGTCGGAAACTCCCACAAATGTTAGAGTCCGAGGAAGTAGGAGTATAGATACTTACCACAAAATCACAAATGTTATGTACTGTGCTTGCTAGTAATACTGTGTCACTATGTGTTGAATGAATTTTGTGTTTCTGTTTTGCTAAGAGTATTGGTTACAACAATGTTCTTTTTCTTTCTTGATATAGATACTCCTTCCCAACCAAAACCTACGAGGAAGGAGCTGGCAGCCAGGGCCCGGCGCCGTAAACTGGAGGCCATTTGCGAGGAATATCAGTGGCTGGTGGCTCAGGCGGAGGAGGAGGTGGCTGCAGCTGCAGCCTCCTCCAATGCCCCGGGCCCCAGTCAGGCCCTGCCTCCAGTTTTACGGCGCCGTGGTCCAGCAGCCACCCGCAGCCGTGCCTCTATATCTAGCACTGCTGCCCCCCACCCTGTATGTAACTGCAGGGCATTTCGTCGTCGGATGCTCCGCCGGATGGCCCGCTTGGAGGAGTACTGCTGGACCCGGCCTCGTGGCGTGGACCCGAACCCTCTGGCCAGACTAAACAGGCGCTACCCGAACCCTTCGGGATCCCCCTGGATTGTACTCCGCTACCCTCCAGCCGTCACGACGCGACCCGCCCCAGGGCATTTTGTCGCCGGATGCTCCGCCGGATGGCCGGCTTGGAGGAGTACCTAGAGGAGCATGTCAAAATCCTGGTTGACAAACACCTGAAAGCCCGCCGACTTTAGGACCTTGTCGATTTGCCCCTTTTTAAACTCCTTTTGTTGCTGGGTGGGTTTTGGGCGTTGGGGTTTAACTATTTTACGGACATTTTGGACTTTGACTTTTGGACATTGGTTGGGGTTAGGGAGTGGGGTGGGTCAGGTCAGAGTGGGATAGTTTATTTTTGTTAGGGTATATTAAATTATATATTATTTACTTAAACATACAATGTTAATGTTTTGTTGGTGGGTTACTGTTTTGCGAATTCAATTTACGTCACATGGTTTGTTACTTTGTTTCCTTGCTGCTGCATGCCCGCAGCCATTGTTTGATTTAAAAGATCTGCCGATTTCGTAACACACAAACACATAGATGCGGTACCCCTCACTGAGTTATTTTATTTGTCCATTTGTATTTATTATTGACCAGTGTCCATATTTCCAGCAATGTGCTTTCCAAAATTACACAGGGCGGTGCAAGCACTGTGCTTATACACACATTTACAAAGTTCACCTGCAGATCGCTTGCACTCAGGGCGGATGCCTCCGCTACGTGGTGGTGAGCCCACGGTATCTGCATTCAACAATCCCAAAGGAAAAACACGGAGCACTCACGGGATGACGCTCCAATACTTCTTTAATGCCAGTATACACGTTTCAGCTTTCGCCTTCCTCAGTAACAGCAGTCAAACGATGTAGTATTACAATTATGCTTTTCAATTCGGTGATAATATTCCCATTGGATGATCATTAGTTGCACACAAAAAAGGACTGCTGCCGTCTTTCTTGATATTGACTATTAATGGCAGCCATGTCTGTGTGTGCTTTTATCATATGACAGCATTTTCACAGTACTTAA